>NC_142014.1:1041976-1064805 GCF_049901735.1 Notechis scutatus
ACCCTCAGACCCTCCTTAAGCATAATGTTGCACTCGTGAATTCATTGGATACATCCATTTTCCGACTTCAGACTTCATGGGGACCTAACCCTAACCCTAATCCCAACCCAACCCTAACCCTAACACTAAACGTTGAATGCGATTCTTCCATGTATTTTACCTGGAAAGATAGAATAGCCTGACTGAAAAGGTCATACCCCTCCTAAGCACAATGATGCACTGTGAATTCATTGGAGACATCCATTTTCCCGCTTCGACTTCATGGGGACCTAACCCTAACCCTAACCCTAACCTTAACCCCTAAACCACGAATGCGATTCTTCCATGTATTTTACCTGGAAAGATAGAATAGCCTGACTAAAGGCCATACCCCCTAAGCACAATGTTGCACTGTGAATTCATTGGGACGTTCATTTTCCACCTCGATTTCATGGGGACCTAACCCTAACCCTAATCCCAACCCTAACCCTAAACCTCGAATGCGATTCTTCCATGTATTTTACCTGGAAAGATAGAATAGCCTGACTGAAAAGGTCATACCCTCCTAAGCACAATGTTGCACTGTGAATTCATTGACGACGTTCATTTTCCACCTCGACTTCATGGGGACCTAACCCTAACCCTAATCCCAACCCTAACCCTAAACCACGAATGCGATTCTTCCATGTATTTTACCTGGAAAGATAGAATAGCCTGACTGAAAAGGTCATACCCTCCTAAACACAATGTTGCACTGTGAATTCATTGGAGACATCCATTTTCCGCTTCGACTTCGTGGGGATCCTAACCCCCTAACCCCCTAACCTAACCCTAAACCCTAACCTAACCTAACCCAACCCAACCCTATCCCTCCTAAGCATAATGTTGCGCTGTGAATTCATTGGCGACATTCATTTTCTGCCTCGACTTCATGGGGACCTCCCTAACCCTAACCCCTAATCCCAACCCTAACCCTAACCCACCCAACCCTAACCCTAACACTAAACCTCGAATGCGATTCTTCCATGTATTTTACCTGGAAAGATAGAATAGCCTGACTGAAAAGGTCATACCCCTCCTAAGCACAATGTTGCACTGTGAATTCATTGGAGACATCCATTTTCCGCTTCGACTTCATGGGGACCTAACCTAACCCTAACCCTAATCCCAACCCTAACCCTAACACTAAACCTCGAATGCGATTCTTCCATGTATTTTACCTGGAAAGATAGAATAGCCTGACTGAAAAGGTCATATCCCTCCTAAGCACAATGTTGCACTGTGAATTCATTGGAGACATCCATTTTCCGCTTCGACTTCATGGGGACCCTAACCCTAACCCTAACCCTAACCTAACCCTATCCCTCCCTAAGCATAATGTTGCGCGTTGTGCGATTCTTATGGCCATGTATTTTACCTGGAAATAAACTAGAATAGCCTGACTGAAAACCTAACACTATCCCTTTCCCTAAGCATAATGTTGTGCTGTGAATTCATTGGCAGACATCCATTTTCCCTTCGACTTCATGGGGACCCTAACCCTAACCCTAACCCTAATCCCAACCCTAAACCCTATCCCTCCTAAGCATAATGTTGCTGTGAATTCATTGGCAGACATCCATTTTCCGCTCTCGACTTCATGGGGACCTAACCCTAACCCTAATCCCAACCCTAATCCCAACCCTAACCCTAACACTAAACCTCGAATGTGATTCTTCCATGTATTTTACCTGGAAAGATAGAATAGTCTGACTGAAAAGGTCATACCCCTCCTAAGCAAAATGTTGCACTGTGAATTCATTGCAGACATCCATTTTTCCGCTTCGACTTCATGGGGACCTAACCCTATCTCTAACCCTATCCGTCCTACATAATGGTGCGCTGTGCATTTATTGGGCGACATTCATTTTCTTCCTCAACTTCATGGGGCCCAACCCTAACCCTAACCCTAACCCCTATCCCTAACCCTATTCCCTCCTAAGCATAATGTTGGCTAACAGAATTCATTGGGATCATTCATTTTCTGATTCGACCATGGGGACCTAACCCTAACCTAATCCCAACCCTAACACTAACACTAAAAACCTCGAATGCGATTCTTTCATGTATTTTACCTGGAAAGATAGAATAGCCTGACTGAAAAGGTCATACCCCTCCTAAGCACAATGTTGCACTGTGAATTCATTGGAGACATCCATTTTCCGCTTCGACTTCATGGGGACCTAACCCTAACCCTAACCCTAATCCCAACCCTAACCCTAACACTAAACCTGAATGCGATTCTTCCATGTATTTTACCTGGAAAGATAGAATAGCCTGACTGAAAAGGTCATACCCTCCTAAGCACAATGTTGCACTGTGAATTCATTGCAGACATCCATTTTCCTCCGCTTCGACTTCATGGGGACCTAACCCTAACCCTAACCCTAACCCTATCCGTCCATAGCATAATGGTGCGCTGTGCATTTATTACCCCATTTAACCCTAACCCCCCCTAATGTTCCTCCTAACTTCATGGGCCCAACCCTAGGCTTCACCCTAACCTAACCCTAACCCTCCTAAGCTGTTAATGTTGCGCTGTGAATTCATTGGCGATCATCATTTTCTGCCTCGACTTCATGGGGACCTAACCCTAACCCTAATCCCAACCCTAACCCTAACACTAAACCTCGAATGCGATTCTTCCATGTATTTTACCTGGAAAGATAGAATAGCCTGACTGAAAAGGTCATACCCTCCTAAGCACAATGTTGCACTGTGAATTCATTGGAGACATCCATTTTCCGCTTCGACTTCATGGGGACCCAACCCTAACCCTAACCCTAACCCCAACCCTAACCCTCCTAAGCATAATGTTGCGAATGTGAATTCATTAGCGGCATGTCATTTTCTGCCTCGACTTCCTGGGGACCTAGCCTAACTGAACCTAACCCCTGAACCTAAGCACACAATGTTGCACCAGATTCTTCCATGTATTTTACCTGGAAAGATAGAATAGCCTGACTGAAAAGGTCATACCCTCCTAAGCACAATGTTGCGCTGTGAATTCATTGGCGACATCCATTTTCCGCCTCGACTTCATGGGCCCACCCCAACCCTAACCCTAATCCCAACCCTAACCCTAACACCAAACCTCGAATGCGATTCTTCCATGTATTTTACCTGGAAAGATAGAATAGCCTGACTGAAAAGGTCATACCCCTCCTAAACACAATGTTGCACTGTGAATTCATTGGAGACATCCATTTTCCGCTTCGACTTCATGGGGACCCTAACCCTAACCCTAACCCTAACCCTATCCCTCCTAAGCATAATGTTGCGCTGTGAATTCATTGGCGACGTTCATTTTCTTCCTCGACTTCATGGGGACCTAACCTACCCTAATCCCTAACCCCAACCTAACCCTAACCTTATCCCTCCTAAGCATAATGTTGTGCTGTCAGTTAATCATTGCAGACATCCATGTATTTTACCTCGACTTCATGGAAACCTAGACCTCACCCTAAGCCCAACCCTAACCCTATCCCTCCTAAGCATAATGTTGTGCTGTGAATTCATTGGCGACGTTTCATTTTCCGTCCTCGACTTCATGGGGACCTAACCCTAACCCTAATCCCAACCCTAACCCTAACACTAAACCTCGAATGCGATTCTTCCATGTATTTTACCTGGAAAGATAGAATAGCCTGACTGAAAAGGTCATACCCTCCTAAGCAAAATGTTGCACTGTGAATTCATTGCAGACATCCATTTTCCGTCTTCGACTTCATGGGGACCTAACCCTAGCCTAACCCTAACCCTAACCCTATCCCTCCTAAGCATAATGTTGCGCTGTGCATTCATTGGCGACGTTCATTTTCCCCGCCCCGACTTCATGGGGACTTAAACCTACCCTAACCCTAACCCTAACCCAAATCCCAACCCTAGCCCTCTAACCTAACCTAAATTGCAGACATCCATTTTCCCTTCATGGGGACCTAACCCTACCCTAAGCCTAACCCAAATCCTAAGCATAATGTTGCGCTGTGAATTCATTGGCGACATCCATTTTCCGCCTCGACTTCATGGGGACCTTAACCCTAATCCCAACCCTAACCCTAACACTAAACCTTGAATGCGATTCTTCCATGTATTTTACCTGGAAAGATAGAATAGCCTGACTGAAAAGGTCATACCCCTCCTAAGCACAATGTTGCACTGTGAATTCATTGCAGACATCCATTTTCCACTTCGACTTCATGGGGACCTAACCCTAACCCTAACCCTAACCCCTAACCCTAACCCTAATCCCTCCTAAGCATAAATGTTGCTCTGTGAATTCATTGGCGACATTCATTTTCTGATTCTACGACTTCATGGGGCCCCAACCCTAACCCTAATCCCTAACCCAACACTAACACTAACCTAAATGCGATTACTTCCATGTATTTTACCTGGAAAGATAGAATAGCCTGACTGAAAAAGTCATACCCCTCCTAAGCACAATGTTGCACTGTGAATTCATTGGATACTTCCATTTTCCTTGAGCTTCATGGGGACCTAACCCTAACCCTAATCCCAACCCTAACCCTAACACTAAACCTCGAGATGCTGATTCTTCCATGTATTTTACCTGGAAAGAATAGAATAGCCTGACTGAAAAGGTCATACCCTCCCTAAGCACAATGTTGCACTGTGAATTCATTGCAGACATCCATTTTCCGCTTCGACTTCATGGGGACCTAACCCTAACCCTAATCCCAACCCTAACCCTAACACTAAACCTCGAATGCGATTCTTCCATGTATTTTACCTGGAAAGATAGAATAGCCTGACTGAAAAGGTCATACCCTCCCTAAGCGCAATGTTGCGCTGTGAATTCATTGGCGACTTTCATTTTCCGCCTCGACTTCATGGGGACCTAACCCTAACTTTAATCCCTAACCCTAACCCTAACACTAAACCTCTAATGCGATTCTTCCATGTATTTTACCTGGAAAGATAGAATAGCCTGACTGAAAAGGTCATACCCCTCCTAAGCACAATGTTGCACTGTGAATTCATTGAGACATCCATTTTCCATCTTCGACTTCATGGGGACCTAACCCCTAACCCCTAACCCTAACCTGCATAACCTAACCCTATCCCCATCCCCTCTCCTAAGCATAATGTTGCGCTGTGAATTCATTGGAGACGTTCATTTTCCGCCTCGACTTCATGGGGACCTAACCCTAACCCTAATCCCTAACCCTAACCCTAACCCTAACCCTAACCCTCGGAAGCCGTTGAATGCTGTCAAGTTCTTCCATGTATTTTACCTTGGAAGATAGAATAGCCTGACTGAAAAGGTCATACCCTCCTAAGCACAATGTTGCACTGTGGGAATTCATTGGCAGACATCCATTTTCCGCCTTCGACTTCATGGGGACCTAACCCTAACCCTAATAATCCCAACCCTAACCCTAAACTAAACCTCGAATACGATTCTTCCATGTATTTTACCTGGAAAGATAGAATAGCCTGACTGAAAAGGTCATACCCCTCCTAAGCACAATGTTGCACTGTGAATTCATTGGAGACATCCATTTTCCGCCTCGACTTCATGGGGACCTAACCCTAACCTAACCCTAATCCTAACCCTAACCTAACACTAAATGTTGACTGCATTCTTGCCATGTATTTTCCGCCTCTACCTGGAAAACCTAGAATAACCCTGACTGAACCCAAGCCCAACCCTAACCCTAACCCTCCTAAGCACAATGTTGTACTGTGAATTCATTGCAGACATCCATTTTCTGCTTTTGACTTCATGGGGACCTAACCCTAACCCTAACCCTAACCCTAAACCCTAACCCTAACCCTATCCCTCCTAAGCATAATGTTGTGCTGTGAATTCATTGGCGACATTCATTTTCCGCCTCGACTTCATGGGGCAACCTAACCCTAACCCTAACCCTAATCCCAACCCTAACACTAACACTAAACCTCGAATACGATTCTTCCATGTATTTTACCTGGAAAGATAGAATAGCCTGACTGAAAAGGTCATACCCCTCCTAAGCACAATGTTGCACTGTGAATTCATTGGAGACATCCATTTTCCGCTTCGACTTCATGGGGACCTTACCTAACCCTAACCCTAACCCTAATCCCAACCATTCATAACCATGGGGCCCTAACACTAACGTTGAACGCGATTCTTCCATGTATTTTACCTGGAAAGATCGAATAGCCTGACTGAAAAGGTCATACCCTCCTAAGCGCAATGTTACGCTGTGAATTCATTGGCGACTTTCATTTTCCGCCTCGACTTCATGGGGACCTAACCCTAACTTTAATCCCAACCCTAACTCCTAACACTAAACCACGAATGTGATTCTTCCATGTATTACCTGGAAAGATAGAATAACCTGACTGAAAAGGTAATACCCTCCTAAACAAAATGTTGCACTGTAAATTCATTGGAGACATCCATTTTTCCGCTTCGACTTCATGGGGACCTAACCCCTAACCCTAACCCTAACCCTAACCTATCCCTCCTCCTAAGCATAATGTTGCGCTGTGAATTCATTGGCGACTTTCATTTTCCGCCTCGACTTCATGGGGACCTAACCCTAACCCTTAATCCCAACCCTAACCCTAACACTAAACCTCGAATGCGATTCTTCCATGTATTTCACCTGGAAAGATAGAATAGCCTGACTGAAAAGGTCATACCTCCTAAGCACAATGTTGCACTGTGAATTCATTGAGACATCCATTTTCCGCCTCGACTTCATGGGACCTAACCCTAACCCTAATCCCAACCCTAACCCCCCCAACCATCCTAAGCAATGTTGCGCTGTGAATGCGGGGATTCTTCCATGTATGTTTACCTGGAAAGATAGAATAGCCTGACTGAAAAGGTCATACCCTCCTAAGCACAATGTTGCACTGTGAATTCATTGGAGACATCCATTTTCCGCTTCACTTCATGGGGATCTAACCCTAACCCTAACCCTAACCCTAACCTAACCCTAAACCTCGAATGCGATTCTTCCATGTATTTTACCTGGAAAGATAGAATAGCCTGACTGAAAAGGTCATACCCCTCCTAAGCACAATGTTGCACTGTGAATTCATTGGCAACATTCATTTTCCGCCTCGACTTCATGGGGACCTAACCCTAACCCTAATCCCAACCCTAACCCTAAACCACAAATGCGATTCTTCCATGTATTTTACCTGGAAAGATAGAATAGCCTGACTGAAAAGGTCATACCCCTCCTAAGCACAATGTTGCACTGTGAATTCATTGGAGACATCCATTTTCCGCTTCGACTTCATGGGGATCTAACCCTAACCCTAACCTTAACCCTAACCCTATCCCTCCTAAGCATAATGTTGTGCTGTGAATTCATTGGCGACGTTCATTTTCCGCCTCGACTTCATGGGGACCTAACCCTACCCTAATCCCAACCCTAACCCTAACCCTAACCCTATCCCTCCTAAGCATAATGTTGTGCTGTCAATTCATTGCAGACATCCATTTTCTGCTTCGACTTCATGGGGACCTAACCCTCACCCTAACCCTAACCCAAATCCTAATCTTAACCCTATCCCTCCTAAGCATAATGTTGTGCTGTGAATTCATTGGCGACGTTCATTTTCCGCCTCGACTTCATGGGGACCTAACCCTAACCCTAATCCCAACCCTAACCCTAACACTAAACCTTGAATATGATTCTTCCATGTATTTTACCTGGAAAGATAGAATAGCCTGACTGAAAAGGTCATACCCCTCCTAAGCAAAATGTTGCACTGTGAATTCATTGCAGACATCCATTTTCCGCTTCGACTTCATGGGGACCTAACCCTAACCCTAACCCTAACCCTATCCGTCCTAAGCATAATGTTGCGCTGTGCATTTATTGGCGACATTCATTTTCTTCCTCAACTTCATGGGGCCCAACCCTAACCCTACCCCTAACCCCTACCCTAACCCTACATAATGTTAATAATCCTAAGCATAATGTTGCGCTGTGAATTCATTGGGATCATTCATTTTCTGATTCGACTTCATGGGGACCTAACCCTAACCCTAATCCCAACCCTAACACTAACACTAAACCACGAATGCGATTCTTCCATGTATTTTACCTGGAAAGATAGAATAGCCTGACTGAAAAGGTCATACCCCTCCTAAGCACAATGTTGCACTGTGAATTCATTGGAGACATCCATTTTCCGCTTTGACTTCATGGGGAACCCTAACCCTAACCCTAACCTAACCCCTACCCTATAACCCTCCTAAGCATAATGTTGCGCTGTGAATTCATTGGCGACATTCATTTTCCGCCTCGACTTCATGGGGCCCACCTAACCCTAACCCTAATCCAACCTTAACCCTAACACTAAACCTCGAATGTGATTCTTCCATGTATTTCACCTGGAAAGATAGAATAGCCTGACTGAAAAGGTCATACCCTCCTAAGCACAATGTTGCACTGTGAATTCATTGGATACATCCATTTTCCGCCTCGACTTCATGGGGACCTTACCCTAACCTAACCTAACCCTAATCCCAACCCTAACCCTAACACTAAACGTTGAATGCGATTCTTCCATGTATTTTACCTGGAAAGATAGAATAGCCTGACTGAAAAGGTCATACCCCTCCTAAGCACAATGTTGCACTGTGAATTCATTGGGACATCCATTTTCCATTCGACTTCATGGGGACTAACCCTAACCCTAATCCCAACCCTAACCTAACACTAAACCACGAATGCGATTCTTCCATGTATTTTACCTGGAAAGATAGAATAGCCTGACTGAAAAGGTCATACCCCTCCTAAGCACAATGTTGCACTGTGAATTCATTGGCACATTCATTTCCCCTCGACTTCATGGGGACCTAACCCTAACCTAATCCCAACCCTAACCCTAAACCACAAATGCGATTCTTCCATGTATTTTACCTGGAAAGATAGAATAGCCTGACTGAAAAGGTCATACCCTCCTAAGCACAATGTTGCACTGTGAATTCATTGGAGACATCCATTTCCGCTTCGACTTCATGGGGATCTAACCTAACCCTAACCTAACCTAACCCTATCCCTCCTAAGCATAATGTTGCTGTGAATTCATTGGCGACATTCATTTTCCCCTCGACTTCATGGGGACCTAACCCTACCCTAATCCCAACCCAACCCTAACCCTAACCCTATCCCTCCTAAGCATAATGTTGTGCTGTCAATTCATTGCAGACATCCATTTTCTGCTTCGACTTCATGGGGACCTAACCCTAACCCTCACCTAAGCTAACCCTAACCCTATCCTATCCTAAGCATAATGTTGTGCTGTGAATTCATTAGCGGACGTTCATTTTCCGTCTCGACTTCATGGGGACCTAACCTAACCCTAATCCCAACCCTAACCCTAACACTAAACCTCGAATGCGATTCTTCCATGTATTTTACCTGGAAAGATAGAATAGCCTGACTGAAAAGGTCATACCCTCCTAAGCACAATGTTGCACTGTGAATTCATTGCAGACATCCATTTTCGCTTCGACTTCATGTAACCTTAACATATCGTCCTAACATAATGTGCCTGTGCATTTATTGATTTTCTTCTCAACTTCATGGGGCCCAACCCTAACCCTACCCTAACCCCTACCTAACCCTAACCCTCCTAAGCATAATGTTGCGCTGTGAATTCATTGGGATCATTCATTTTCTGCCTTCGACTTCATGGGGACCTAACCCTAACCTAATCCCAACCCTAACCTAACACTAAACCTCGAATGCGATTCTTTCATGTATTTTACCTGGAAAGATAGAATAGCCTGACTGAGAAGGTCATACCCTCCTAAGCACAATGTTGCGCTGTGAATTCATTGGCGACATTCATTTTCCGCTTCGACTTCATGGGGACCTAACCCTAACCCTAACCCTAATCCCAACCCTAACCCTAACACTAAACCTCGAATGCGATTCTTCCATGTATTTTACCTGGAAAGATAGAATAGCCTGACTGAAAAGGTCATACCCCTCCTAAGCACAATGTTGCACTGTGAATTCATTGGAGACATCCATTTTCCGCTTCGACTTCATGGGGACCTAACCCTAACCCTAATCCCAACCCTAACCCTAACACTGAACCTCGAATGCGATTCTTCCATGTATTTTACCTGGAAAGATAGAATAGCCTGACTGAAAAGGTCATACCCTCCTAAGCACAATGTTGCACTGTGAATTCATTCGAGACATCCATTTTCCGCTTCGACTTCATGGGGACCTAACCTAACCTAACCCAACCCTAACCTAACCCTAAACCACGAATGCGATTCTTCCATGTATTTTACCTGGAAAGATAGAATAGCCTGACTGAAAAGGTCATACCCCTCCTAAGCACAATGTTGCACTGTGAATTCATTGGAGACATCCATTTTCCACCTCGACTTCATGGGGACCTAACCCTAACCCTAATCCCAACCCTAACCCTAAACCACAAATGCGATTCTTCCATGTATTTTACCTGGAAAGATAGAATAGCCTGACTGAAAAGGTCATACCCCTCCTAAGCACAATGTTGCACTGTGAATTCATTGCAGACATCCATTTTCCGCTTCGACTTCATGGGGACCTAACCCTAACCCTAACCCTAACCCTAACCCTATCCCTCCTAAGCATAATGTTGTGCTGTGAATTCATTGGCATGACGCTATTTTCCGCCTCGACTTCATGGGGACCTAACCCTACCCTAATCCCAACCCTAACCCTAACCCTACTCCTAACCTCGAATTCATTGATTCTTCCATGTATTTTACCTGGAAAGATAGAATAGCCTGACTGAAAAATCATAACCCTATCCCCTAAGCACAATGTTGTGCTGTGAATTCATTGGCGACGTTCATTTTCCGTCTCGACTTCATGGGGACCTAACCCTAACCCTAATCCCAACCCTAACCCTAACACTAAACCTCGAATCGATTCTTCCATGTATTTTACCTGGAAAGATAGAATAGCCTGACTGAAAAGGTCATACCCTCCTAAGCAAAATGTTGCACTGTGAATTCATTGCAGACATCCATTTTCTGCTTCGACTTCATGTGGACCTAACCCTAACCCTAACGCTAACCCTATCCGTCCTAAGCATAATGTTGCTGTGCATTTATTGGCGACATTCATTTTCTTCCTCAACTTCATGGGGCCCAACCCTAACCCTACCCCTAACCCCTACCCTAACCCTAAGCATAATGTTACTAATCCTAAATCATAATGTTGCACTGTGAATTCATTGGGATCATTCATTTTCTGACTTCGACTTCATGGGGACCTAACCCTAACCCTAATCCCAACCCTAACACTAACACTAAACCTCGAATGCGATTCTTCCATGTATTTTACCTGGAAAGATAGAATAGCCTGACTGAGAAGGTCATACCCCTCCTAAGCACAATGTTGCACTGTGAATTCATTGGAGACATCCATTTTCTGCTTTGACTTCATGGGTTCCTAACCCTAACCCTAACCCTACCCCTAACCCCTACCCTAACCCTAACCCTCCTAAGCATAATGTTGCATAATGTTGGCTGTGAATTCATTGGCGACATTCATTTTCTGCCTCGACTTCATGGGGCCCAACCCTAACCCTAACCCTAATCCCAACCCTAACCCTAACACTAAACCTCGAATGCATTCTTCCATGTATTTTACCTGGAAATATAGAATAGCCTGACTGAAAAGGTCATACCCCTCCTAAGCACAATGTTGCACTGTGAATTCATTGGATACATCCATTTTCCGCTTCGACTTCATGGGGACCTTACCCTAACCCTAACCCTAACCCTAATCCCAACCCTAACCCTAACACTAAACGTTGAATGCGATTCTTCCATGTATTTTACCTGGAAAGATAGAATAGCCTGACTGAAAAGGTCATACCCTCCTAAGCAAAATGTTGCGCTGTGAATTCATTGGGACGTTCATTTTCCGTCTCGACTTCATGGGGACCTAACCCTAACCCTAATCCCAACCCTAACCCTAACACTGAACCTCGAATGCGATTCTTCCATGTATTTTACCTGGAAAGATAGAATAGCCTGACTGAAAAGGTCATACCCCTCCTAAGCACAATGTTGCACTGTGAATTCATTGGAGACATCCATTTTCCGCTTCGACTTCATGGGGACCTAACCCTAACCCTAATCCCAACCCTAACCCTAAACCACAAATGCGATTCTTCCATGTATTTTACCTGGAAAGATAGAATAGCCTGACTGAAAAGGTCATACCCCTCCTAAGCACAATGTTGCACTGTGAATTCATTGGCAACGTTCATTTTCCACCTCGACTTCATGGGGACCTAACCCTAACCCTAACCCTAATCCCAACCCTAACCCTAAACCACAAATGCGATTCTTCCATGTATTTTACCTGGAAAGATAGAATAGCCTGACTGAAAAGGTCATACCCCTCCTAAGCACAATGTTGCACTGTGAATTCATTGGAGACATCCATTTTCCGCTTCGACTTCATGGGGATCTAACCCTAACCCTAACCTTAACCCTAACCCTATCCCTCCTAAGCATAATGTTGCGCTGTGAATTCATTGGCGACGTTCATTTTCCGCCTCGACTTCATGGGGACCTAACCCTACCCTAATCCCAACCCTAACCCTAACCCTAACCCTATCCCTCCTAAGCATAATGTTGTGCTGTCAATTCATTGCAGACATCCATTTTCTGCTTCGACTTCATGGGGACCTAACCCTCACCCTAAGCCTAACCCTAACCCTATCCCTCCTAAGCATAATGTTGTGCTGTGAATTCATTGGCGACGTTCATTTTCCGTCTCGACTTAATGGGGACCTAACCCTAACCCTAATCCCAACCCTAACCCTAACACTAAACCTCGAATACGATTCTTCCATGTATTTTACCTGGAAAGATAGAATAGCCTGACTGAGAAGGTCATACCCCTCCTAAGCACAATGTTGCACTGTGAATTCATTGCAGACATCCATTTTCCGCTTCGACTTCATGTGGACCTAACCCTAACCCTAACCCTAACCCTAACGCTAACCCTATCCGTCCTAAGCATAATGTTGCGCTGTGCATTTATTGGCGACATTCATTTTCTTCCTCAACTTCATGGGGCCCAACCCTAACCCTACCCCTAACCCTAAACCACAAATGCGATTCTTGCATGTATTTTACCTGGAAAGATAGAATAGCCTGACTGAAAGGTCATACCCTCCTAAGCACAATGTTGCACTGTGAATTCATTGGCAACATTCATTTTCCACTCGACTTCATGGGGACCTAACCCTAACCCTAATCCCAACCCTAACCCTAAACCCAATGCGATTCTTCCATGTATTTTACCTGGAAAGATAGAATAGCCTGACTGAGAAGGTCATACCCTCCTAAGCACAATGTTGCACTGTGAATTCATTGCAGACATCCATTTTCCGCTTCGACTTCATGGGGACCTAACCCTAACCCTAACCCTAACCCTATCCCTCCTAAGCAAAATGTTGCGCTGTGAATTCATTGGCGACATTCATTTTCCGCCTCGACTTCATGGGGACCTAACCCTAACCCTAATCCCAACCCTAACCCTAACACTAAACCTCGAATGCGATTCTTCCATGTATTTTACCTGGAAAGATAGAATAGCCTGACTGAGAAGGTCATACCCCTCCTAAGCACAATGTTGCACTGTGAATTCATTGGATACATCCATTTTCCGCTTCGACTTCATGGGGACCTAACCCTAACCCTAACCCTAATCCCAACCCTAACACTAACACTAAACCTCGAATGCGATTCTTCCATGTATTTTACCTGGAAAGATAGAATAGTCTGACTGAAAAGGTCATACCCCTCCTAAGCACAATGTTGCACTGTGAATTCATTGGAGACATCCATTTTCTGCTTTGACTTCATGGGGACCTAACCCTAACCCTAACCCTACCCCTAAACCCTACCCTAACCCTATCCCTCCTAAGCATAATGTGGCGCTGTGAATTCATTGGCGACATTCATTTTCTGCCTCGACTTCATGGGGCCCAACCCTAACCCTAACCCTAACCCTAATCCCAACCCTAACACTAACACTAAACGTCGAATGCGATCCTTCCATGTATTTTACCTGGAAATATAGAATAGCCTGACTGAAAAGGTCATAACCCTCCTAAGCAAAATGTTGCACTGTGAATTCATTGGATACATCCATTTTCCGCTTCGACTTCATGGGGACCTTACCCTAACCCTAACCCTAACCCTAATCCCAACCCTAACCCTAACACTAAACGTTGAATGCGATTCTTCCATGTATTTTACCTGGAAAGATTGAATAGCCTGACTGAAAAGGTCATACACCTCCTAAGCGCAATGTTGCGCTGTGAATTCATTGGCGACTTTCATTTTCCGCCTCGACTTCATGGGGACCTAACCCTAACTTTAATCCCAACCCTAACCCTAACACTAAACCACGAATGTGATTCTTCCATGTATTTTACCTGGAAAGATAGAATAACCTGACTGAAAAGGTAATACCCCTCCTAAACAAAATGTTGCACTGTAAATTCATTGGAGACATCCATTTTCCGCTTCGACTTCATGGGGACCTAACCCTAACCCTAACCCTATCCCTCCTAAGCACAATGTTGCACTGTGAATTCATTGACGACGTTCATTTTCCCCTCGACTTCATGGGGACCTAACCTAACTTAATCCCAACCCTAACCTAACCCACAATGGATTCTTCCATGTATTTCACCTGGAAAGATAGAATAGCCTGACTGAAAAGGTAATACCCTCCTAAGCACAATGTTGCACTGTGAATTCATTGACGACGTTTTTCCACCTCGACTTCATGGGGACCTAACCAACCTAATCCCAACCCTAACCCTAAACCACGAATGCGATTCTTCCATGTATTTTACCTGGAAAGATAGAATAGCCTGACTGAAAAGGTCATACCCCTCCTAAACACAATGTTGCACTGTGAATTCATTGGAGACATCCATTTTCCGCTTCGACTTCATGGGGATCTAACCATAACCCTAACCTTAAACCTAACCCTATCCCTCCTAAGGATAATGTTGCGCTGTGAATTCATTGGCGACGTTCATTTTCCGCCTCGACTTCATGGGGACCTAACCCTACCCTAATCCCAACCCTAACCCTAACCCTAACCCTATCCCTCCTAAGCATAATGTTGTGCTGTCAATTCATTGCAGACATCCATTTTCTGCTTCGACTTCATGGGGACCTAACCCTCACCCTAAGCCTAACCCTAACCCTATCCCTCCTAAGCATAATGTTGTGCTGTGAATTCATTGGCGACGTTCATTTTCCGTCTCGACTTCATGGGGACCTAACCCTAACCCTAATCCCAACCCTAACCCTAACACTAAACCTCGAATACGACTCTTCCATGTATTTTACCTGGAAAGATAGAGTAGCCTGACTGAAAAGGTCATACCCCTCCTAAGCAAAATGTTGCACTGTGAATTCATTGCAGACATCCATTTTCCGCTTCGACTTCATGGGGACCTAACCCTATCTCTAACCCTAACCCTATCCCTCCTAAGCATAATGTTGCGCTGTGCATTCATTGGCGACGTTCATTTTCCGCCTCGACTTCATGGGGACCTAAACCTGCACTAACCCTAACCCTAACCCAAATCCCAACCCTAACCCTAACCCTAACCCTATCCCTCCTAAGCATAATGTTGTACTGTCAATTCATTGCAGACATCCATTTTCATCTTTGACTTCATGGGGACCTAACCCTCACCCTAAGCCTAACCCAAATCCTAACCCTAACCCTATCCCTCCTAAGCATAATGTTGTGCTGTGAATTCATTGGCGACGTTCATTTTCCGTCTCGACTTCATGGGGACCTAACCCTAACCCTAATCCCAACCCTAACCCTAACACTAAACCTTGAATATGATTCTTCCATGTATTTTACCTGGAAAGATAGAATAGTCTGACTGAAAAGGTCATAGCCCTCCTAAGCAAAATGTTGCACTGTGAATTCATTGCAGACATCCATTTTCCGCTTCGACTTCATGGGGACCTAACCCTAACCCTAATCCCAACCCTAACACTAACACTAAACCTTGAATATGATTCTTCCATGTATTTTACCTGGAAAGATAGAATAGTCTGACTGAAAAGGTCATAGCCCTCCTAAGCAAAATGTTGCACTGTGAATTCATTGCGGACATCCATTTTCCGCTTCGACTTCATGGGGACCTAACCCTATCTCTAACCCTAACCCTATCCCTCCTAAGCATAATGTTGCGCTGTGCATTCATTGGCGACGTTCATTTTCCGCCTCGACTTCATGGGGACCTAAACCTGCACTAACCCTAACCCTAACCCAAATCCCAACCCTAACCCTAACCCTAACCCTATCCCTCCTAAGCATAATGTTGTACTGTCAATTCATTGCAGACATCCATTTTCATCTTTGACTTCATGGGGACCTAACCCTCACCCTAAGCCTAACCCAAATCCTAACCCTAACCCTATCCCTCCTAAGCATAATGTTGTGCTGTGAATTCATTGGCGACGTTCATTTTCCGTCTCGACTTCATGGGGACCTAACCCTAACCCTAATCCCAACCCTAACCCTAACACTAAACCTTGAATATGATTCTTCCATGTATTTTACCTGGAAAGATAGAATAGTCTGACTGAAAAGGTCATAGCCCTCCTAAGCAAAATGTTGCACTGTGAATTCATTGCAGACATCCATTTTCCGCTTCGACTTCATGGGGACCTAACCCTAACCCTAATCCCAACCCTAACCCTAACACTAAACCTTGAATATGATTCTTCCATGTATTTTACCTGGAAAGATAGAATAGTCTGACTGAAAAGGTCATAGCCCTCCTAAGCAAAATGTTGCACTGTGAATTCATTGCAGACATCCATTTTCCGCTTCGACTTCATGGGGACCTAACCCTAACCCTAATCCCAACCCTAACACTAACACTAAACCTCGAATGCGATTCTTTCATGTATTTTACCTGGAAAGATAGAATAGCCTGACTGAGAAGGTCATACCCCTCCTAAGCACAATGTTGCACTGTGAATTCATTGGATACATCCATTTTCCGCTTCGACTTCATGGGGACCTAACCCTAACCCTAACCCTAATCCCAACCCTAACCCTAACACTAAACCTCGAATGCGATTTTTCCAAGTATTTTACCTGGTAAGATAGAATAGTCTGACTGAAAAGGTCATACCCCTCCTAAGCACAATGTTGCACTGTGAATTCATTGGAGACATCCATTTTCTGCTTTGACTTCATGGGGACCTAACCCTAACCCTAACCCTAACCCTAACCCTATCCCTCCTAAGCATAATGTTGCGCTGTGAATTCATTGGCGACATTCATTTTCTGCCTCGACTTCATGGGGCCCAACCCTAACCCTAACCCTAATCCCAACCCTAACCCTAACACTAAACCTCGAATGCGATTCTTCCATGTATTTTACCTGGAAATATAGAATAGCCTGACTGAAAAGGTCATACCCCTCCTAAGCACAATGTTGCACTGTGAATTCATTGGATACATCCATTTTCCAATTCGACTTCATGGGGACCTTACCCTAAGCCTAACCCTAATCCCAACCCTAACCCTAACACTAAACGTTGAATGCGATTCTTCCATGTATTTTACCTGGAAAGATAGAATAGCCTGACTGAAAAGGTCATAACCCTCCTAAGCGCAATGTTGCGCTGTGAATTCATTGGCGACTTTCATTTTCCGCCTCGACTTCATGGGGACCTAACCCTAACTTTAATCCCAACCCTAACCCTAACACTAAACCACGAATGTGATTCTTCCATGTATTTTACCTGAAAAGATAGAATAGTCTGACTGAAAAGGTCATAGCCCTCCTAAGCAAAATGTTGCACTGTGAATTCATTGCAGACATCCATTTTCCGCTTCGACTTCATGGGGACCTAACCCTAACCCTAACGCTAACCCTATCCGTCCTAAGCATAATGTTGCGATGTGCATTTATTGGCGACATTCATTTTCTTCCTCAACTTCATGGGTCCCAACCCTAACCCTACCCCTAACCCCTACCCTAACCCTAACCCTCCTAAGCATAATGTTGCGCTGTGAATTCATTGGGATCATTCAGTTTCTGATTCGACTTCATGGGGACCTAACCCTAACCCTAATCCCAACCCTAACACTAACACTAAACCTCGAATGCGATTCTTTCATGTATTTTACCTGGAAAGATAGAATAGCCTGACTGAGAAGGTCATACCCCTCCTAAGCACAATGTTGCACTGTGAATTCATTGGATACATCCATTTTCCGCTTCGACTTCATGGGGACCTAACCCTAACCCTAACCCTATTCCCAACCGAAACCCTAACCCTAACCTCGAATGCGATTCTTCCATGTATTTTACCTGGAAAGATAGAATAGTCTGACTGAAAAGGTCATACCCCTCCTAAGCGCAATGTTGCACTGTGAATTCATTGGAGACATCCATTTTCTGCTTTGACTTCATGGGGACCTAACCCTAACCCTAACCCTACCCCTAACCCCTACCCTAACCCTATCCCTCCTAAGCATAATGTTGCGCTGTGAATTCATTGGCGACATTCATTTTCTGCCTCGACTTCATGGGGCCCAACCCTAACCCTAACCCTAATCCCAACCCTAACCCTAACACTAAACCTCGAATGCGATTCTTCCATGTATTTTACCTGGAAATATAGAATAGCCTGACTGAAAAGGTCATACCCCTCCTAAGCACAATGTTGCACTGTGAATTCAGTGGATACATCCATTTTCCGCTTCGACTTCATGGGGACCTTACCCTAACCCTAACCCTAACCCTAATCCCAACACTAACCCTAACACTAAACGTTGAATGCGATTCTTCTATGTATTTTACCTGGAAAGATACAATAGCCTGACTGAAAAGGTCATAAACCTCCTAAGCGCAATGTTGCGCTGTGAATTCATTGGCGACTTTCATTTTCCGCCTCGACTTCATGGGGACCTAACCCTAACTTTAATCCCAACCCTAACCCTAACACTAAACCACGAATGTGATTCTTCCATGTATTTTACCTGGAAAGATAGAATAACCTGACTGAAAAGGTAATACCCCTCCTAAACAAAATGTTGCACTGTGAATTCATTGGAGACATCCATTTTCCGCTTCGACTTCATGGGGACCTAACCCTAACCCTAACCCTATCCCTCCTAAGCATAATGTTGCGCTGTGAATTCATTGGCGACGTTCGTTTTCCGCCTCGACTTCCTGGGGACCTAACCCTAATGCGAACCCTAACCCTAACACTGAACCTCGAATGCGATTCTTCCATGTATTTTCCCTGGAAAGATAGAATAGCCTGACTGAAAAGGTCATAACCCTCCTAAGCACAATGTTGCACTGTGAATTCATTGGAGACATCCATTTTCCGCTTCGACTTCATAGGGATCTAACCCTAACCCTAATCCTAACCTTAACCCTAAACCACGAATGCGATTCTTCCATGTATTTTACCTGGAAAGATAGAATAGCCTGACTGAAAAGGTCATACCCCTCCTAAGCACAATGTTGCACTGTGAATTCATTGACGACGTTCATTTTCCACCTCGACTTCATGGGGACCTAACCCTAACCCTAATCCCAACCCTAACCCTAAACCACGAATGCGATTCTTCCATGTATTTTACCTGGAAAGATAGAATAGCCTGACTGAAAAGGTCATACTCCTCCTAAACACAATGTTGCACTGTGAATTCATGGGAGACATCCATTTTCCGCTTCGACTTCATGGGGATCTAACCCTAACCCTAACCTTAACCCTAACCCTATCCCTCCTAAGCATAATGTTGCGCTGTGAATTCATTGGCGACGTTCATTTTCTGCCTCGACTTCATGGGGACCTAACCCTACCCTAATCCCAACCCTAACCCTAACCCTAACCCTATCCCTCCTAAGCATAATGTTGTGCTGTCAATTCATTGCAGACATCCATTTTCTGCTTCGACTTCATGGGTACCTAACCCTCACCCTAAGCCTAAGCCTAACCCTATCCCTCCTAAGCATAATGTTGTGCTGTGAATTCATTGTCGACGTTCATTTTCCGCCTCGACTTCATAGGGACCTAACCCTAACCCTAATCCCAACCCTAACCCTAACACTAAACCTCGAATACGATTCTTCCATGTATTTTACCTGGAAAGATAGAATAGCCTGACTGAAAAGGTCATACCCCTCCTAAGCATAATGTTGTGCTGTGAATTCATTGGCGACATTCATTTTCTTCCTCGACTTCATGGGGCCCAACCCTAACCCTAACCCTAACCCTACCCATAAAACCTACCCTAAACCTATCCCTCCTAAGCACAATGTTGCACTGTGAATTCATTGGATACATCCATTTTCCGCTTCGACTTCATGGGGACCTTACCCTAACCCTAACCCTAATCCCAACCCTAACCCTAATCCGAACCCTAAGCCTAACACTAAACGTTGAATGCGATTCTTCCATGTATTTTGCCTGGAAAGATAGAATAGCCTGACTGAAAAGGTCATACCCCTCCTAAGCGCAATGTTGCGCTGTGAATTCATTGGCGACTTTCATTTTCCGCCTCGACTTCATGGGGACCTAACCCTAACTTTAATCCCAACCCTAACCCTAACACTAAAGCACGAATGTGATTCTTCCATGTATTTTACCTGGAAAGATAGAATAACCTGACTGAAAATGTAATACCCCTACTAAACAAAATGTTGCACTGTGAATTCATTGGAGACATCCATTTTCCGCTTCGACTTCATGGGGACCTAACCCTAACCCTAACCCTAACCCTATCCCTCCTAAGCATAATGTTGCGCTGTGAATTCATTGGCGACATTCATTTTCCGCCTCGACTTCATGGGGACCTAAACCTACCCTAACCCAAATCCCAACCCTAACCCTAACCCTAACCCTATCCCTCCTAAACATAATATTGTACTGTCAATTCATTGCAGACATCCATTTTCATCTTCGACTTCATGGGGACCTAACCCTAACCCTAATCCCAACCCTAACCCTAACACTAAACCTTGAATATGATTCTTCCATGTATTTTACCTGGAAAGATAGAATAGTCTGACTGAAAAGATCATAGCCCTCCTAAGCAAAATGTTGCACTGTGAATTCATTGCAGACATCCATTTTCCGCTTCAACTTCATGGGGACCTAACCCTAAAGCTAACCCTATCCGTCCTAAGCATAATGTTGCGCTGTGCATTTATTGGCGACATTCATTTTCTTCCTCAACTTCACGGGGCCCAACCCTAACCCTAACCCTAACCCCTACCCTAACCCTCCTAAGCATAATGTTGCACTGTGAATTCATTGGGATCCTTCATTTTCTGATTCGACTTCATGGGGCCCAACCCTAACCCTAATCCCAACCCTAACCCTAACACTAAACCTCGAATGCGATTCTTCCATGTATTTTACCTGGAAATATAGAATAGCCTGACTGAAAAGGTCATACCCCTCCTAAGCACAATGTTGCACTGTGAATTCATTGGCGACTTTCATTTTCCACCTCGACTTCATGGGGACCTAACCCTAACTTTAATCCCAACCCTAACCCTAACACTAAACCATGAATGTGATTCTTCCATGTATTTTACCTGGAAAGATAGAATAACCTGACTGAAAAGGTAATACCCCTACTAAACAAAATGTTGCACTGTGAATTCATTGGAGACATCCATTTTCCGCTTCGACTTCATGGGGACCTAACCCTAACCCTAACCCTATCACTCCTAAGCATAATGTTGCGCTGTGAATTCATTGGCGACGTTCGTTTTCCGCCTCGACTTCCTGGGGACCTAACCCTAATGCGAACCCTAACCCTAACACTGAACCTCGAATGCGATTCTTCCATGTATTTTACCTGGAAAGATAGAATAGCCTGACTGAAAAGGTCATACCCCTCCTAAGCACAATGTGGCACTGTGAATTCATTGGCAACCTTCATTTTCCACCTCGACTTCATGGGGACCTAACCCTAACCCTAACCTTAACCCTAACCCTATCCCTCCTAAGCATAATGTTGCCCTGTGAATTCATTGGCGACGTTTATTTTCCGCCTCGACTTCATGGGGACCTAACCCTACCCTAATCCCATCCCTAACCCTAACCCTAACCCTATCCCTCCTAAGCATAATGTTGTGCTGTCAATTCATTGCAGACATCCATTTTCTGCTTCGACTTCATGGGGACCTAACCCTCACCCTAAGCCTAACCCTAACCCTATCCCTCCTAAGCATAATGTTGTGCTGTGAATTCATTGGCGACGTTCATTTTCCGTCTCGACTTCATGGGGACCTAACCCTAACCCTAATCCCAACCCTAACCCTAACACTAAACCTTGAATATGATTCTTCCATGTATTTTACCTGGAAAGATAGAATAGTCTGACTGAAAAGGTCAAAGCCCTCCTAAGCAAAATGTTGCACTGTGAATTCATTGCAGACATCCATTTTCCGCTTCGACTTCATGTGGACCTAACCCTAACCCTAACGCTAACCCTATCCGTCCTAAGCATAATGTTGCGCTGTGCATTTATTGGCGACATTCATTTTCTTCCTCAACTTCATGGGGCCCAACCCTAACCCTACCCCTAACCCCTACCCTAACCCTAACCCTCCTAAGCATAATGTTGCACTGTGAATTCATTGGGATCATTCATTTTCTGATTCGACTTCATGGGGACCTAACCCTAACCCTAATCCCAACCCTAACACTAACACTAAACCTCGAATGCGATTCTTTCATGTATTTTACCTGGAAAGAAAGAATAGCC
>NC_142014.1:1064905-1084220 GCF_049901735.1 Notechis scutatus
TCCACCTCGACTTCATGGGGACCTAACCCTAACCCTAATCCCAACCCTAACCCTAAACCACGAATGCGATTCTTCCATGTATTTTACCTGGAAAGATAGAATAGCCTGACTGAAAAGGTCATACTCCTCCTAAACACAATGTTGCACTGTGAATTCATGGGAGACATCCATTTTCCGCTTCGACTTCATGGGGATCTAACCCTAACCCTAACCTTAACCCTAACCCTATCCCTCCTAAGCATAATGTTGCGCTGTGAATTCATTGGCGACGTTCATTTTCTGCCTCGACTTCATGGGGACCCTAACCCTACCCTAATCCCAACCCTAACCCTAACCCTAACCCTATCCCTCCTAAGCATAATGTTGTGCTGTCAATTCATTGCAGACATCCATTTTCTGCTTCGACTTCATGGGGACCTAACCCTCACACTAAGCCTAAGCCTAACCCTATCCCTCCTAAGCATAATGTTGTGCTGTGAATTCATTGTCGACGTTCATTTTCCGCCTCGACTTCATAGGGACCTAACCCTAACCCTAATCCCAACCCTAACCCTAACACTAAACCTCGAATACGATTCTTCCATGTATTTTACCTGGAAAGATAGAATAGCCTGACTGAAAAGGTCATACCCCTCCTAAGCATAATGTTGTGCTGTGAATTCATTGGCGACATTCATTTTCTTCCTCGACTTCATGGGGCCCAACCCTAACCCTAACCCTAACCCTACCCATAAAACCTACCCTAAACCTATCCCTCCTAAGCACAATGTTGCACTGTGAATTCATTGGATACATCCATTTTCCGCTCGACTTCATGGGGACCTTACCCTAACCCTAACCCTAATCCCAACCCTAACCCTAATCCGAACCCTAAGCCTAACACTAAACGTTGAATGCGATTCTTCCATGTATTTTGCCTGGAAAGATAGAATAGCCTGACTGAAAAGGTCATACCCCTCCTAAGCGCAATGTTGCGCTGTGAATTCATTGGCGACTTTCATTTTCCGCCTCGACTTCATGGGGACCTAACCCTAACTTTAATCCCAACCCTAACCCTAACACTAAAGCACGAATGTGATTCTTCCATGTATTTTACCTGGAAAGATAGAATAACCTGACTGAAAATGTAATACCCCTACTAAACAAAATGTTGCACTGTGAATTCATTGGAGACATCCATTTTCCGCTTCGACTTCATGGGGACCTAACCCTAACCCTAACCCTAACCCTATCCCTCCTAAGCATAATGTTGCGCTGTGAATTCATTGGCGACATTCATTTTCCGCCTCGACTTCATGGGGACCTAAACCTACCCTAACCCAAATCCCAACCCTAACCCTAACCCTAACCCTATCCCTCCTAAGCATAATATTGTACTGTCAATTCATTGCAGACATCCATTTTCATCTTCGACTTCATGGGGACCTAACCCTAACCCTAATCCCAACCCTAACCCTAACACTAAACCTTGAATATGATTCTTCCATGTATTTTACCTGGAAAGATAGAATAGTCTGACTGAAAAGATCATAGCCCTCCTAAGCAAAATGTTGCACTGTGAATTCATTGCAGACATCCATTTTCCGCTTCAACTTCATGGGGACCTAACCCTAAAGCTAACCCTATCCGTCCTAAGCATAATGTTGCGCTGTGCATTTATTGGCGACATTCATTTTCTTCCTCAACTTCACGGGGCCCAACCCTAACCCTAACCCTAACCCCTACCCTAACCCTCCTAAGCATAATGTTGCGCTGTGAATTCATTGGGATCCTTCATTTTCTGATTCGACTTCATGGGGCCCAACCCTAACCCTAATCCCAACCCTAACCCTAACACTAAACCTCGAATGCGATTCTTCCATGTATTTTACCTGGAAATATAGAATAGCCTGACTGAAAAGGTCATACCCCTCCTAAGCACAATGTTGCACTGTGAATTCATTGGCGACTTTCATTTTCCACCTCGACTTCATGGGGACCTAACCCTAACTTTAATCCCAACCCTAACCCTAACACTAAACCACGAATGTGATTCTTCCATGTATTTTACCTGGAAAGATAGAATAACCTGACTGAAAAGGTAATACCCCTACTAAACAAAATGTTGCACTGTGAATTCATTGGAGACATCCATTTTCCGCTTCGACTTCATGGGGACCTAACCCTAACCCTAACCCTATCCCTCCTAAGCATAATGTTGCGCTGTGAATTCATTGGCGACGTTCGTTTTCCGCCTCGACTTCCTGGGGACCTAACCCTAATCCCCACCCTAACCCTAACACTAAACCTCGAATGCGATTCTTCCATGTATTTTACCTGGAAAGATAGAATAGCCTGACTGAAAAGGTCATACCCCTCCTAAGCACAATGTTGCACTGTGAATTCATTGGCAACGTTCATTTTCCACCTCGACTTCATGGGGACCTAACCCTAACCCTAACCTTAACCCTAACCCTATCCCTCCTAAGCATAATGTTGCGCTGTGAATTCATTGGCGACGTTTATTTTCCGCCTCGACTTCATGGGGACCTAACCCTACCCTAATCCCAACCCTAACCCTAACCCTAACCCTATCCCTCCTAAGCATAATGTTGTGCTGTCAATTCATTGCAGACATCCATTTTCTGCTTCGACTTCATGGGGACCTAACCCTCACCCTAAGCCTAACCCTAACCCTATCCCTCCTAAGCATAATGTTGTGCTGTGAATTCATTGGCGACGTTCATTTTCCGTCTCGACTTCATGGGGACCTAACCCTAACCCTAATCCCAACCCTAACCCTAACACTAAACCTTGAATATGATTCTTCCATGTATTTTACCTGGAAAGATAGAATAGTCTGACTGAAAAGGTCAAAGCCCTCCTAAGCAAAATGTTGCACTGTGAATTCATTGCAGACATCCATTTTCCGCTTCGACTTCATGGGGACCTAACCCTAACCCTAACGCTAACCCTATCCGTCCTAAGCATAATGTTGCGCTGTGCATTTATTGGCGACATTCATTTTCTTCCTCAACTTCATGGGGCCCAACCCTAACCCTACCCCTAACCCCTACCCTAACCCTAACCCTCCTAAGCATAATGTTGCACTGTGAATTCATTGGGATCATTCATTTTCTGATTCGACTTCATGGGGACCTAACCCTAACCCTAATCCCAACCCTAACACTAACACTAAACCTCGAATGCGATTCTTTCATGTATTTTACCTGGAAAGAAAGAATAGCCTGACTGAGAAGGTCATACCCCTCCTAAGCACAATGTTGCACTGTGAATTCATTGGATACATCCATTTTCCGCTTCGACTTCATGGGGACCTAACCCTAACCCTAACCCTAATCCCAACCCTAACCCTAACACTAAACCACGAATGTGATTCTTCCATGTATTTTACCTGGAAAGATAGAATAGTCTGACTGAAAAGGTCATACCCCTCCTAAGCATAATGTTGCACTGTGAATTCATTGGAGACATCCATTTTCTGCTTTGACTTCATGGGGACCTAACCCTAACCCTAACCCTATCCCTCCTAAGCATAATGTTGCGCTGTGAATTCATTGGCGACATTCATTTTCTGCCTCGACTTCATGGGGCCCAACCCTAACCCTAATCCCAACCCTAACCCTAACACTAAACCTTGAATGCGATTCTTCCATGTATTTTACCTGGAAATATAGAATAGCCTGACTGAAAAGGCCATACCCCTCCTAAGCACAATGTTGCACTGTGAATTCATTGGATACATCCATTTTCCGCTTCGACTTCATGGGGATCTTACCCTAACCCTAACCCTAACACTAAACGTTGAATGCGATTCTTCCATGTATTTTACCTGGAAAGATAGAATAGCCTGACTGAAAAGGTCATACCCCTCCTAAGCGCAATGTTGCGCTGTGAATTCATTGGCGACTTTCATTTTCCGCCTCGACTTCATGGGGACCTAACCCTAACTTTAATCCCAACCCTAACCCTAACACTAAACCACGAATGTGATTCTTCCATGTATTTTTCCTGGAAAGATTGAATAGTCTGACTGAAAAGGTCATAGCCCTCCTAAGCAAAATGTTGCACTGTGAATTCATTGCAGACATCCATTTTCCGCTTCGACTTCATGGGGACCTAACCCTAACCCTAACGCTAACCCTATCCGTCCTAAGCATAATGTTGCGCTGTGCATTTATTGGCGACATTCATTTTCTTCCTCAACTTCATGGGGCCCAACCCTAACCCTACCCCTAACCCCTACCCTAACCCTAACCCTCCCAAGCATAATGTTGCTCTGTGAATTCATTTGGATCATTCATTTTCTGATTCGACTTCATGGGGACCTAACCCTAACCCTAATCCCAACCCTAACACTAACACTAAACCTCGAATGCGATTCTTTCATGTATTTTACCTGGAAAGATAGAATAGCCTGACTGAGAAGGTCATACCCCTCCTAAGCACAATGTTGCACTGTGAATTCATTGGATACTTCCATTTTCCGCTTCGACTTCATGGGGACCTAACCCTAACCCTAACCCTAACCCTAATCCCAACCCTAACCCTAACACTAAACCTCGAATGCGATTCTTCCATGTATTTTACCTGGAAAGATAGAATAGTCTGACTGAAAAGGTCATACCCCTCCTAAGCACAATGTTGCACTGTGAATTCATTGGAGACATCCATTTTCTGCTTTGACTTCATGGGGACCTAACCCTAACCCTAACCCTACCCCTAACTCCTACCCTAACCCTATCCCTCCTAAGCATAATGTTGCGCTGTGAATTCATTGGCGACATTCATTTTCCGCCTCGACTTCATGGGGCCCAACCCTAACCCTAACCCTAATCCCAACCCTAACCCTAACACTAAACCTCGAATGCGATTCTTCCATGTATTTTACCTGGAAATATAGAATAGCCTGACTGAAAAGGTCATACCCCTCCTAAGCACAATGTTGCACTGTGAATTCATTGGATACATCCATTTTCCGCTTCGACTTCATGGGGACCTTACCCTAACCCTAACCCTAATCCCAACCCTAACCCTAACCCTAAACGTTGAATGCGATTCTTCCATGTATTTTACCTGGAAAGATAGAATAGCCTGATTGATAAGGTCATACCCCTCCTAAGCGCAATGTTGCGCTGTGAATTCATTGGCGACTTTCATTTTCCGCCTCGATTTCATGGGGACCTAACCCTACCCTAATCCCAACCCTAACCCTAACCCTAACCCTATCCCTCCTAAGCATAATGTTGTGCTGTCAATTCATTGCAGACATCCATTTTCTGCTTCGACTTCATGGGGACCTAACCCTCACCCTAAGCCTAACCCTAACCCTATCCCTCCTAAGCATAATGTTGTGCTGTGAATTCATTGGCGACGTTCATTTTCCGTCTCGACTTCATGGGGACCTAACCCTAACCCTAATCCCAACCCTAACCCTAACACTAAACCTCGAATACGACTCTTCCATGTATTTTACCTGGAAAGATAGAGTAGCCTGACTGAAAAGGTCATACCCCTCCTAAGCAAAATGTTGCACTGTGAATTCATTGCAGACATCCATTTTCTGCTTCGACTTCATGGGGACCTAACCCTATCTCTAACCCTAACCCTAACCCTATCCCTCCTAAGCATAATGTTGCGCTGTGCATTCATTGGCGACGTTCATTTTCCGCCTCGACTTCATGGGGACCTAAACCTACCCTAACCCTAACCCTAACCCAAATCCCAACCCTAACCCTAACCCTATCCCTCCTAAGCATAATGTTGTACTGTCAATTCATTGCAGACGTCCATTTTCATCTTTGACTTCATTGGGACCTAACCCTCACCCTAAGCCTAACCCAAATCCTAACCCTAACCCTATCTCCTCCTAAGCATAATGTTGTGCTGTGAATTCATTGGCGACGTTCATTTTCCGTCTCGACTTCATGGGGACCCAACCCTAACCCTAATCCCAACCCTAACCCTAACACTAAACCTTGAATATGATTCTTCCATGTATTTTACCTGGAAAGATAGAATAGTCTGACTGAAAAGGTCATAGCCCTCCTAAGCAAAATGTTGCACTGTGAATTCATTGCAGACATCCATTTTCCGCTTCGACTTCATGGGGACCTAACCCTAACCCTAAGCTAACCCTATCCGTCCTAAGCATAATGTTGCGCTGTGCATTTATTGGCGACATTCATTTTCTTCCTCAACTTCATGGGGCCCAACCCTAACCCTACCCCTAACCCCTACCCTAACCCTAACCCTCCTAAGCATAATGTTGCGCTGTGAATTCATTGGGATCATTCATTTTCTGATTCGACTTCATGGGGACCTAACCCTAACCCTAACCCTAATCCCAACCCTAACACTAACACTAAACCTCGAATGCGATTCTTTCATGTATTTTACCTGGAAAGATAGAATAGCCTGACTGAGAAGGTCATACCCCTCCTAAGCACAATGTTGCACTGTGAATTCATTGGATACATCCATTTTCCGCTTCGACTTCATGGGGACCTAACCCTAACCCTAACCCTAATCCCAACCCTAACCCTAACACTAAACCTCGAATGCGATTCTTCCATGTATTTTACCTGGAAAGATAGAATAGTCTGACTGAAAAGGTCATACCCCTCCTAAGCACAATGTTGCACTGTGAATTCATTGGAGACATCCATTTTCTGCTTTGACTTCATGGGGACCTAACCCTAACCCTAACCCTAACCCTATCCCTCCTAAGCATAATGTTGCGCTGTGAATTCATTGGCGACATTCATTTTCTGCCTCGACTTCATGGGGCCCAACCCTAACCCTAACCCTAATCCCAACCCTAACCCTAACACTAAACCTTGAATGCGATTCTTCCATGTATTTTACCTGGAAAGATAGAATAGTCTGACTGAAAAGGTCATAGCCCTCCTAAGCAAAATGTTGCACTGTGAATTCATTGCAGACATCCATTTTCCGCTTCGACTTCATGGGGACCTAACCCTAACCCTAACCCTAACCCTAACCCTATCCCTCCTAAGCATAATGTTGCGCTGTGCATTTATTGGCGACATTCATTTTCTTCCTCAACTTCATGGGGCCCAACCCTAACCCTACCCCTAACCCCTACCCTAACCCTAACCCTCCTAAGCATAATGTTGCGCTGTGAATTCATTGGGATCATTCATTTTCTGATTCGACTTCATGGGGACCTAACCCTAACCCTAACCCTAATCCCAACCCTAACACTAACACTAAACCTCGAATGCGATTCTTTCATGTATTTTACCTGGAAAGATAGAATAGCCTGACTGACTGAAAGGTCATACCCCTCCTAAGCACAATGTTGCACTGTGAATTCATTGGAGACATCCATTTTCCGCTTCGACTTCATGGGGACCTAACCCTAACCCTAACCCTAACCCTAACCCTAACCCTAACCCTATCCCTCCTAAGCATAATGTTGCGCTGTGAATTCATTGGCGACATTCATTTTCCGCCTCAACTTCATGGGGACCTAACCCTCACCCTAAGCCTAACCCTAACCCTATCCCTCCTAAGCATAATGTTGTGCTGTGAATTCATTGGCGACGTTCATTTTCCGTCTCGACTTCATGGGGACCTAACCCTAACCCTAACCCTAATCCCAACCCTAACCCTAACACTAAACCTCGAATACGATTCTTCCATGTATTTTACCTGGAAAGATAGAATAGCCTGACTGAAAAGGTCATACCCTCCTAAGCAAAATGTTGCACTGTGAATTCATTGCAGACATCCATTTTCTGCTTCGACTTCATGGGGACCTAACCCTATCTCTAACCCTAACCCTAACCCTATCCCTCCTAAGCATAATGTTGCGCTGTGCATTCATTGGCGACGTTCATTTTCCGCCTCGACTTCATGGGGACCTAAACCTACCCTAACCCTAACCCTAACCCAAATCCCAACCCTAACCCTAACCCTATCCCTCCTAAGCATAATGTTGTACTGTCAATTCATTGCAGACGTCCATTTTCATCTTTGACTTCATTGGGACCTAACCTCACCCTAAGCCTAACCCAAATCCTAACCCTAACCCTATCCCTCCTAAGCATAATGTTGTGCTGTGAATTCATTGGCGACGTTCATTTTCCGTCTCGACTTCATGGGGACCTAACCCTAACCCTAATCCCAACCCTAACCCTAACACTAAACCTTGAATATGATTCTTCCATGTATTTTACCTGGAAAGATAGAATAGTCTGACTGAAAAGGTCATAGCCCTCCTAAGCAAAATGTTGCACTGTGAATTCATTGCAGACATCCATTTTCCGCTTCGACTTCATGGGGACCTAACCCTAACCCTAACGCTAACCCTATCCGTCCTAAGCATAATGTTGCGCTGTGCATTTATTGGCGACATTCATTTTCTTCCTCAACTTCATGGGGCCCAACCCTAACCCTACCCCTAACCCCTACCCTAACCCTAACCCTCCTAAGCATAATGTTGCGCTGTGAATTCATTGGGATCATTCATTTTCTGATTCGACTTCATGGGGACCTAACCCTAACCCTAACCCTAATCCCAACCCTAACACTAACACTAAACCTCGAATGCGATTCTTTCATGTATTTTACCTGGAAAGATAGAATAGCCTGACTGAGAAGGTCATACCCCTCCTAAGCACAATGTTGCACTGTGAATTCATTGGATACATCCATTTTCCGCTTCGACTTCATGGGGACCTAACCCTAACCCTAACCCTAATCCCAACCCTAACCCTAACACTAAACCTCGAATGCGATTCTTCCATGTATTTTACCTGGAAAGATAGAATAGCCTGACTGAAAAGGTCATACCCTCCTAAGCACAATGTTGCACTGTGAATTCATTGGAGACATCCATTTTCTGCTTTGACTTCATGGGGACCTAATGTTCCTTATTCATTGATTCATTTCTGCCTCGACTTCATGGGGCCAACCCTAACCCTAACCCTATCCCTAACCTAACATAATGATGCGTTCTGTGAATTCATTGGAAATAGACATTCATTTTCTCTGCCTCGACTTCATGGGGACCCAACCCTAACCCTAACCCTAATCCCAACCCTAACCCTAACACTAAACGTTGAATGCGATTCTTCCATGTATTTTACCTGGAAAGATAGAATAGTCTGACTGAAAAGGTCATAGCCCTCCTAAGCAAAATGTTGCACTGTGAATTCATTGCAGACATCCATTTTCCGCTTCGACTTCATGGGGACCTAACCCTAACCCTAACCCTAACCCTCATCCTAACCCTAAGCTTAAGCATAATGTTGCGCTGTGCATTTCATTGCAGACATTCATTTTCTTCCTCAACTTCATGGGGCCCAACCTAACCCTACCCCTAACCCCTACCCTAACCCTAACCTCCTAAGCATAATGTTGTCGCTGTGAATTCATTGGGATCATTCATTTTCTGATTCGACTTCATGGGGACCTAACCCTAACCCTAACCCTAATCCCAACCCTAACCCTAACACTAAACCTCGAATGCGTTCTTCCATGTATTTTACCTGGAAAGATAGAATAGCCTGACTGAAAAGGTCATACCCCTACTAAACACAATGTTGCACTGTGAATTCATTGGAGACATCCATTTTCCGCTTCGACTTCATGGGGATCTAACCCTAACCCTAACCTTAACCCTAACCCTATCCCTCCTAAGCATAATGTTGCGCTGTGAATTCATTGCGACATTCATTTTCTGCCTCAACTTCATGGGGACCTAAACCCTCACCCTAAGCCTAACCCTAACCCTATCCCTCCTAAGCATAATGTTGTGCTGTGAATTCATTGGCGACGTTCATTTTCCGTCTCGACTTCATGGGGACCTAACCCTAACCCTAATCCCAACCCTAACCCTAACACTAAACCTCGAATACGATTCTTCCATGTATTTTACCTGGAAAGATAGAATAGCCTGACTGAAAAGGTCATACCCCTCCTAAGCAAAATGTTGCACTGTGAATTCATTGCAGACATCCATTTTCTGCTTCGACTTCATGGGGACCTAACCCTATCTCTAACCCTAACCCTAACCCTATCCCTCCTAAGCATAATGTTGCGCTGTGCATTCATTGGCGACGTTCATTTTCCGCCTCGACTTCATGGGGACCTAAACCTACCCTAACCCTAACCCTAACCCAAATCCCAACCCTAACCCTAACCCTATCCCTCCTAAGCATAATGTTGTACTGTCAATTCATTGCAGACATCCATTTTCATCTTTGACTTCATGGGGACCTAACCCTCACCCTAAGCCTAACCCAAATCCTAACCCTAACCCTATCCCTCCTAAGCATAATGTTGTGCTGTGAATTCATTGGCGACGTTCATTTTCCGTCTCGACTTCATGGGGACCTAACCCTAACCCTAATCCCAACCCTAACCCTAACACTAAACCTTGAATATGATTCTTCCATGTATTTTACCTGGAAAGATAGAATAGTCTGACTGAAAAGGTCATAGCCCTCCTAAGCAAAATGTTGCACTGTGAATTCATTGCAGACATCCATTTTCCGCTTCGACTTCATGGGGACCTAACCCTAACCCTAACGCTAACCCTATCCGTCCTAAGCATAATGTTGCGCTGTGCATTTATTGGCGACATTCATTTTCTTCCTCAACTTCATGGGGCCCAACCCTAACCCTACCCCTAACCCCTACCCTAACCCTAACCCTCCTAAGCATAATGTTGCGCTGTGAATTCATTGGGATCATTCATTTTCTGATTCGACTTCATGGGGACCTAACCTAACCCTAACCCTAATCCCAACCCTAACACTAACACATAAACCTCGAATGCGATTCTTTCATGTATTTTACCTGGAAAGATAGAATAGCCTGACTGAGAAGGTCATACCCCTCCTAAGCACAATGTTGCACTGTGAATTCATTGGATACATCCATTTTCCGCTTCGACTTCATGGGGACCTAACCCTAACCCTAACCCTAATCCCAACCCTAACCCTAACACTAAACCTCGAATGCGATTCTTCCATGTATTTTACCTGGAAAGATAGAATAGACTGACTGAAAAGGTCATACCCTCCTAAGCACAATGTTGCACTGTGAATTCATTGGAGACATCCATTTTCTGCTTTGACTTCATGGGGACCTAACCCTAACCTAACCCTATCCCTCCTAAGCATAATGTTGCGCTGTGAATTCATTGGCGACATTCATTTTCTGCCTCGACTTCATGGGGCCCAACCCTAACCCTAACCCTAATCCCAACCCTAACCCTAACACTAAACCTTGAATGCGATTCTTCCATGTATTTTACCTGGAAAGATAGAATAGCCTGACTGAAAAGGTCATACCCCTCCTAAGCACAATGTTGCACTGTGAATTCATTGCAGACATCCATTTTCCGCCTCGACTTCATGGGGACCTAACCTACCCTAACTTAATCCCAACCCTAACCCTAACACTAAACCTCACGAATTCGTGATTTCATTCCATGTTCATTTTACCTAACCTAAAGATACCTAACCCTAAAGGTCTATCCCTCCTAAGCATAATGTTGCACTGTCAATTCATTGCAGACATCCATTTTCCGCTTCGACTTCATGGGGACCTAACCCTCACCCTAAGCCTAACCTAACCCTAACCCTATCCCTCCTAAGCATAATGTTGTGCTGTGAATTCATTGGCGACATTCATTTTCCGCCTCGACTTCATGGGGACCTAACCCTAACCCTAACCCCAACCCTAACCCTAACACTAAACCTCGAATACGATTCTTCCATGTATTTTACCTGGAAAGATAGAATAGCCTGACTGAAAAGGTCATACCCCTCCTAAGCACAATGTTGCACTGTGAATTCATTGCAGACATCCATTTTCTGCTTCGACTTCATGGGGACCTAACCCTAACCCTAACCCAACCCTAATCCTCAACACTAACCTCGAATTGCGATTCTTTTCATTCAACTTTTACCTGGAAACCTAAATAGCCTAACTAAGTATACCCTCCTAAGCATAATGTTGCACTGTGAATTCATTGGGATACTTCATTTTCCGCTTCGACTTCATGGGGACCCAACCCTAACCCTAACCCTAATCCCAACCCTAACCCTAACACTAAACCTCGAATGCGATTCTTCCATGTATTTTACCTGGAAAGATAGAATAGCCTGACTGAAAAGGTCATACCCCTCCTAAGCACAATGTTGCACTGTGAATTCATTGGAGACATCCATTTTCTGCTTCGACTTCATGGGGACCTAACCCTAACCCTAACCCAACCTAACCCTACCCTAACCCTATCCCTCCTAAGCATAATGTTGCGCTGTGAATTCATTGGCGACATTCATTTTCCGCCTCGACTTCATGGGGCCCAACCCTAACCCTAACCCTCCCAACCCTAACCCTAACACTAAACCTTGAATGCGATTCTTCCATGTATTTTACCTGGAAAGATAGAATAGCCTGACTGAAAAGGTCATACCCTCCTAAGCACAATGTTGCACTGTGAATTCATTGCAGACATCCATTTTCCGCTTTGACTTCATGGGGACCTTCACCCTAACCCTAACCCTAACCCTAACCCTACCCTAAGCATAATGTTGCGCTGTGAATTATTCTTATGTCATTTTCCTCAACTTCATAGATACCTAACCCTAAGTCCTAACCCTACCCTCCTAAGCATAATGTTGTGCTGTGAATTCATTGGCGACATTCATTTTCCGCCTCGACTTCATGGGGACCTAACCCTAACCCTAATCCCAACCCTAACCCTAACACTAAACCTCGAATACGATTCTTCCATGTATTTTACCTGGAAAGATAGAATAGCCTGACTGAAAAGGTCATACCCCTCCTAAGCAAAATGTTGCACTGTGAATTCATTGCAGACATCCATTTTCCGCTTCGACTTCATGGGGACCTAACCCTAACCCTAACCCTAACCCTATCCCTCCTAAGCATAATGTTGCGCTGTGCATTCATTGGCGACGTCATTTTCCGCCATCTGGGGACCTAACTACAAAACCCTAACCCTAACCTAACCCTAATGTTGACTGTAATTCATTGAGACATTTTCTCTTTGACTTCATGGGGACCTAACCCTACCCTAACCCTAACCCAACTAACCCTAACCCTATCCCTCCTAAGCATAATGTTGCCTGTGAATTCATTGCGATCATTCATTTTCTGTCTCGACTTCATGGGGACCTAACCCTAACCCTAACCCTAATCCCAACCCTAACCCTAACACTAAACCTCGAATACGATTCTTCCATGTATTTTACCTGGAAAGATAGAATAGCCTGACTGAAAAGGTCATACCCTCCTAAGCACAATGTTGCACTGTGAATTCATTGGAGACATCCATTTTCCGCTTCGACTTCATGGGGACCTAACCCAACTAACCCAACCCTAACCCTAACCCTAATGGATCCTGTATTTACCTGGAAAGATAGAATAGCTGACTAAACCTCCTCAAAATGTTGCACTGTGATTCTTGCCATGTATTTTACTTCATGGGGAAAGATAGAATAGCCTAACCCTGAAAGGTATCCTCCTAAGCATAATGTTGCACTGTGAATTCATTGCAGACATCCATTTTCTGCTTCGACTTCATGGGGACCTAACCCTCACCCTAAGCCTAACCCTAACCCTATCCCTCCTAAGCATAATGTTGTGCTGTGAATTCATTGGCGACATTCATTTTCCGCCTCGACTTCATGGGGACCCAACCCTAACCCTAACCCTAATCCCAACCCTAACCCTAACACTAAACCTCGAATGCGATTCTTCCATGTATTTTACCTGGAAAGATAGAATAGCCTGACTGAAAAGGTCATACCCCTCCTAAGCAAATGTTGCACTGTGAATTCATTGCAGACATCCATTTTCCGCTTCGACTTCATGGGGACCTAACTCCACCCAACTTTAATCCCAACCCTAACCCTAACCCTAACCCTATCCCTCCTAAGCATAATGTTGTGCTGTGATTCATTGGCACATCCATTTTCTCCTAACTTATACGGGACCCAACCTACCCTAACCCTAACCCTAACCCTATCCCTCCCTAAGCATAATGTTGTGCTGTGAATTCATTGGCGACTCCTTCATTTTCCGCCTCGACTTCATGGGGACCCTAACCCTAACCCTAATCCCAACCCTAACCTAACTAACCCTATCCCTCCTAAGCATAATGTTGTGCTGTCAATTCATTGCAGACATCCATTTTCTGCCTCGACTTCATGGGGACCTAACCCTACCCTAAGCCTAACCCTAACCCTATCCCTCCTAAGCATAATGTTGTGCTGTGAATTCATTGCGACGTTCATTTTCCGCTCTCGACTTCATGGGGACCTAACCCTAACCCTAATCCCAACCCTAACCCTAACACTAAACCTTGAATATGATTCTTCCATGTATTTTACCTGGAAAGATAGAATAGTCTGACTGAAAAGGTCATAGCCCTCCTAAGCAAAATGTTGCACTGTGAATTCATTGCAGACATCCATTTTCCGCTTCGACTTCATGGGGACCTAACCCTAACCTAACCCTAACGCTAACCCTATCCATCCTAAGCATAATGTTGCGCTGTGCATTTATTGGCGACATTCATTTTCTTCCTCGACTTCATGGGGACCCAAACCTACCCTAACCCTAACCCAACCCTAACCCTAACCCTCCCTAACATATCCTCCTAAGGTTGGTGAATTCATTGGACATCCATTTTCTACTTGACTTCATGGGGACCCCTAACCCCTACCCTAACCTAACCTAACCCTAACCCTATCCCTCCTAAGCATAATGTTGCGCTGTGAATTCATTGGCGATACATTCATTTTCCGCCCGACTTCATGGGGACCTAACCCTAACCCTAACCCTAATCCCAACCCTAACCCTAACACTAAACCTTGAATGCGATTCTTCCATGTATTTTACCTGGAAAGATAGAATAGTCTGACTGAAAAGGTCATACCCCTCCTAAGCACAATGTTGCACTGTGAATTCATTGGAGACATCCATTTTCCGCTTTGACTTCATGGGGACCTCTAACCTAACCCTAACCCTCCTAACATAATGTTGCTAACATTGCCATTCATTTTCCGTCGACTTCATAAGCAACCCTAATAATCCAACCCTAACCCTAACACTAACTGTTGCATGTGACGATTCATCCATGTTTCTTCACTTCATGGGGCCAATATAGAATAGCCTAACTGAAACCCTATCCCTCCTAAGCACAATGTTGCCTGTGAATTCATTGGGATACATCCATTTTCCGCTTCGACTTCATGGGGACCAACCTAACCTAACCCTAATCCCAACCCTAACCCTAACACTAAACCTCGAATGCGATTCTTCCATGTATTTTACCTGGAAAGATAGAATAGCCTGACTGAAAAGGTCATACCCTTCCTAAGCATAATGTTGCGCTGTGAATTCATTGGCGACTTCATTTTCCGCCTCGACTTCATGGGGACCTAACCCTAACCCTAACCCTAATCCCAACCCTAACCCTAACACTAAACCTTGAATGTGATTCTTCCATGTATTTTACCTGGAAAGATAGAATAGTCTGACTGAAAAGGTCATAGCCCTCCTAAGCAAAATGTTGCACTGTGAATTCATTGCAGACATCCATTTTCCGCTTCGACTTCATGGGGACCTAACCCTAACCCCCTAACCTAACCCTATCCGTCCTAAGCATAATGTTGCGCTGTGCATTTATTGGCGACATTCATTTTCTTCCTCGACTTCATGGGGCCCAACCCTAACCCTAACCCCTAACCCTACCCTAACCCTAACCCTCCCAAGCATAATGTTGCTCTGTGAATTCATTTGGATCATTCATTTTCTGATTCGACTTCATGGGGACCTAACCCTAACCCTAATCCCACCCTAACATAACACTAAACCTCGAATGCGATTCTTTCATGTATTTTACCTGGAAAGATAGAATAGCCTGACTGAAAAGGTCATACCTCCTAAGCACAATGTTGCACTGTGAATTCATTGGCTACTTCCATTTTCCGCTTCGACTTCATGGGGACCTAACCCTAACCCTAACCCTAATCCCAACCCTAACCCTAACACTAAACCTCGAATACGATTCTTCCATGTATTTTACCTGGAAAGATAGAATAGTCTGACTGAAAAGGTCATAGCCCTCCTAAGCACAATGTTGCACTGTGAATTCATTGCAGACATCCATTTTCCGCTTCGACTTCATGGGGACCTAACCCTAACCCTAACGCCCTAACCCCCTAACCCTATCCCTCCTAAGCATAATGTTGCGCTGTGAATTCATTGGCGACATTCATTTTCTTCTCGACTTCATGGGGCCCAACCCTAACCCTACCCCTAATCCCAACCCTAACCCTAACACTAACCTCGAATGCGATTCTTCCATGTATTTACCTCCTAAGGTCATAATGTTGTTGCTGTGAATTCATTGGATACATTCATTTTCTGCTTCGACTTCATGGGGACCTAACCCTAACCCTAACCCTAATCCCAACCCTAACCCTAACACTAAACCTCGAATGCGATTCTTCCATGTATTTTACCTGGAAAGATAGAATAGCCTGACTGAGAAGGTCATACCCCTCCTAAGCACAATGTTGCACTGTGAATTCATTGGCAGACATCCATTTTCCGCCTCGACTTCATGGGGACCTAACCCTAACCCTAACCTTAATCCCAACCCTAACCCTAACACTAAACCTCGAATGCGATTCTTCCATGTATTTTACCTGGAAAGATAGAATAGTCTGACTGAAAAGGTCATACCCCTCCTAAACAAAATGTTGCACTGTGAATTCATTGGAGACATCCATTTTCCGCTTCGACTTCATGGGGACCTAACCCTAACCCTAACCCTAACCCTATCCCTCCTAAGCATAATGTTGCGCTGTGAATTCATTGGCGACATTCATTTTCCGCCTCGACTTCATGGGGACCCAACCCTAACCCTAACCCTAATCCCAACCTAACCCTAACACTAAACCTTGAATGCGATTCTTCCATGTATTTTACCTGGAAAGATAGAATAGCCTGACTGAAAAGGTCATACCCCTCCTAAGCACAATGTTGCACTGTGAATTCATTGGAGACATCCATTTTCAGCTTCGACTTCATAGGGACCTAACCCTAACCCTAACCTAACCTAACCCTAAACCACAAATGCATTCTTCCATGTTCATTTTACCTGGAAAGATAGAATAGCCTGACTGAAAAGGTCATACCCTCCTAAGCACAATGTTGCACTGTGAATTCATTGAGGACGTTCATTTTCCACCTCGACTTCATGGGGACCTAACCCTAACCCTAACCCTAATCCCAACCCTAACACTAACCCTAAACCACGAATGCGATTCTTCCATGTATTTTACCTGGAAAGATAGAATAGCCTGACTGCAAAGGTCATACCCCTACTAAACACAATGTTGCACTGTGAATTCATTGGAGACATCCATTTTCCGCTTCGACTTCATGGGGATCTAACCCTAAACCCTAACCTTAACCCTAACCCTATCCCTCCTAAGCATAATGTTGCGCTGTGAATTCATTGGCGACGTTCATTTTCCGCCTCAACTTCATTGGGACCTAACCCTCACCCTAAGCCTAAGCCTAACCCTATCCCTCCTAAGCATAATGTTGTGCTGTGAATTCATTGGCGACGTTCATTTTCCGTCTCGACTTCATGGGGACCTAACCCTAACCCTAACCCTAATCCCAACCCTAACCCTAACACTAAACCTCGAATACGATTCTTCCATGTATTTTACCTGGAAAGATAGAATAGCCTGACTGAAAAGGTCATACCCCTCCTAAGCAAAATGTTGCACTGTGAATTCATTGCAGACATCCATTTTCTGCTTCGACTTCATGGGGACCTAACCCTATCTCTAACCCTAACCCTAACCCTATCCCTCCTAAGCATAATGTTGCGCTGTGCATTCATTGGCGACGTTCATTTTCCGCCTCGACTTCATGGGGACCTAAACCTACCCTAACCCTAACCCTAACCCAAATCCCAACCCTAACCCTAACCCTATCCCTCCTAAGCATAATGTTGTACTGTCAATTCATTGCAGACGTCCATTTTCATCTTTGACTTCATTGGGACCTAACCCTCACCCTAAGCCTAACCCAAATCCTAACCCTAACCCTATCCCTCCTAAGCATAATGTTGTGCTGTGAATTCATTGGCGACGTTCATTTTCCGTCTCGACTTCATGGGGACCTAACCCTAACCCTAATCCCAACCCTAACCCTAACACTAAACCTTGAATATGATTCTTCCATGTATTTTACCTGGAAAGATAGAATAGTCTGACTGAAAAGGTCATAGCCCTCCTAAGCAAAATGTTGCACTGTGAATTCATTGCAGACATCCATTTTCCGCTTCGACTTCATGGGGACCTAACCCTAACCCTAACGCTAACCCTATCCGTCCTAAGCATAATGTTGCGCTGTGCATTTATTGGCGACATTCATTTTCTTCCTCAACTTCATGGGGCCCAACCCTAACCCTACCCCTAACCCCTACCCTAACCCTAACCCTCCTAAGCATAATGTTGCGCTGTGAATTCATTGGGATCATTCATTTTCTGATTCGACTTCATGGGGACCTAACCCTAACCCTAACCCTAATCCCAACCCTAACACTAACACTAAACCTCGAATGCGATTCTTTCATGTATTTTACCTGGAAAGATAGAATAGCCTGACTGAGAAGGTCATACCCCTCCTTGCACTGTGAATTCATTGGATACATCCATTTTCCGCTTCGACTTCATGGGGACCTAACCCTAACCCTAACCCTAATCCCAACCCTAACCCTAACACTAAACCTCGAATGCGATTCTTCCATGTATTTTACCTGGAAAGATAGAATAGTCTGACTGAAAAGGTCATACCCCTCCTAAGCACAATGTTGCACTGTGAATTCATTGGAGACATCCATTTTCTGCTTTGACTTCATGGGGACCTAACCCTAACCCTAACCCTAACCCTATCCCTCCTAAGCATAATGTTGCGCTGTGAATTCATTGGCGACATTCATTTTCTGCCTCGACTTCATGGGGCCCAACCCTAACCCTAACCCTAATCCCAACCCTAACCCTAACACTAAACGTTGAATGCGATTCTTCCATGTATTTTACCTGGAAAGATAGAATAGCCTGACTGAAAAGGTCATACCCCTCCTAAGCGCAATGTTGCGCTGTGAATTCATTGGCGACTTTCATTTTCCGCCTCGACTTCATGGGGACCTAACCCTAACTTTAATCCCAACCCTAACCCTAACACTAAACCACGAATGTGATTGTTCCATGTATTT
>NC_142014.1:1084320-1136497 GCF_049901735.1 Notechis scutatus
TTGATGATCAGTTTCTGGTTCTCCAGTCCTCTTTTCTGGATGTTTGGCACCAGGCGCTTGAGTTCTTTCCAGGCGACCATGGAGAGGTAGGATCCGGAGTCTACCTCCATCCGGCATGGTTCGCCCTCGATGCTCACCTCCACGTAGACCTTCCGGGCATCCGTGGTTTCGGCATGGCCGATGGTGACCGTCTGGTGGGTTTCTTCTCTCTGTTCGGCCTTCCCGCTCCGTCGTCCTCGGTTGTCTCGGTTCCAGCGATAGTCGGCTTGGCGATCTCTGATTCTCGGGGGTGTCGTCTCGTCCCGGTTGCTTGGTTCTCGCCGGCGGGGGCTGTGTGTCTTTTGAGTCGGCAGACTCGGGCGATGTGGCCCTTCTTGTTGCACTGCCGGCAGATCGGCGTCGATAAACGGCACTCGGATCGAAAGTGGTTTCCCCGCACCCGGCGCACTGGTTCCCGACTTACGACCCGTTGATCTCGCCGGTCCCGTCCTGTTTGTAGTCGGTGGACGTCTTCCTCCTCGTCCATGGTATCGGAGGCGGAGTCCAGGTCCCGTGGTGTGTGGTGGTTTCTCGTTGGCTTGTCTCGGGGGTTTCAGTGTGGTCCCCGTTGTCTGCCCTCCGAAGTCTGGCTGCTGACTTCCGGGTGGCTTCGGCTGCGGAAGCTTCGGCCAGGGCGTCCCGAGTCGATGTTGCCTTTCGCCATCAGTCGACTTTTTAGTGCCTGATCCCTGAGGCCTAGGACCACGCGGTCTCGGAGGACATCGTCCAGGTCCCTGAACTCGCACATCCCCCTAGGTCTCGCAAGGCGGCTATAAAGTCGCTAATGCTCTCGTCCTGCCGCTGGTTTCGCCGATAGAACTCATCCCGCCGGATGAGAATGGGCACAGCGGGGCGTAGTGGTTCCCGAAGGAGTGGCTCGAGATCGGCCCAGTCCATCGCCTTCACGTCCTCTGGCTTCGCGAGGGCTTTGGCCATCTTAAACACTGCGGGCCCGCAGTGTGTGAGAAAGACGGCCCTTTTCTTCTGCCCGTTCGCATCCTTCAAATTGCTACTTTCGAGGAACATCAGGAATCTATCCGTGTACGATTCCCAGTCCTCGGTAGCGGGGTTGAAGGGTGCTGGTGGGGTCATGCTGGCCATCTCGTCGGTCCTTTGTCTTCCTCGGGACACGTGCTCGGTGGTTATTCTTTGGATCCCACCTTCGTCGCCAGTGTCGTGTCCGTCGAGAAAGAAGCTCGGAGTCAGTGACTTGGTTTCAGCTCTTTATTGGCTCCTGATACAGCTTAGGCTTGAAGGGAAAAACTGCGGCTTTTTATTCTCGAGCCGCGGCGGTCGCGACCAATGACACCGCTTGAATCTCCCGCGATTAGTTTCCACCAATCGCGGGGATTCGCAGCGGACCAATCAGTGCGGCTCGCTCGACCAATCCGGTCGTCGCGCGCCTTAACCAATCGCGACGCGGGGCTCACGAGTATGTAAATTGACTTGTACAGAACAGTTCCCTTTGCAAATAGCAGGTGAACCTGTCAGGCCTGCTTTGGAGGAATGGATTTTCTGCCATGAGTGAAGGTATTATTTGATGGCCGAGTCTGTGGGACAAGGGTGGGATTGAGCCAAAGTTTGGATGGTCACTTCTCAGAAAGCCCCACAGAATCTGGCGAGCCTACGGTTCACATTCAGGGCTCTGCTTCGTGACCCAGGCAAGGACACCAAAGGTGGTTTATTCTTAGCCTTCCAACTCTGAGCAGGGATGTGATCTGTGCTTTTCCTGCCACGGCTGGTTGCTGGCAGTTTCAGGTAGACAGAATTTCAAGTAGACAGAATAACAGAGTTGGAAGGGACCTTGGGGGTCTTCTAGTCCAACCCCTGCTTAGGCAGGACCCCGTGGATTCCCCACTGCTGAGGGCCACTAAACTGTTAACCTTCCCTTCTAAGCTGAAAGGGGGATTCCAAGGGAGGGAGGGTCAAGGGTTGAGTAGAGGGAGAAGTGTTGTTTGATCTCTAGCTTACCTGGATACCTGGATTGTGTTGGGACTTTTTTCCGTTGATGAGGGGGGGCATGCAGGCTATGAAAACTTAAGTGGATCAGAGAGAGAGAGAGGAAGAGGGATGCAGAGCCAGAGCCCTGAGACAGAGCCTGAGACAGACAGACTGAGAGTGAGCAGGACTTGGTTTCTGGTCTCGGGTATTTTTTTTTTCCTTGCTTGGGAGTTTGACCTTGGGATGGTTAGTCTTGGAGGGGAACCACCAACCATTAAAACCAGAAATTTATTCTTCTTCTTCCATTCCTTTTCTCTTTCAGTAATAGACCTGAATGACCTGCTGTGGCCATCCAGTGGGAGATGATGATTGATCAGCAATGGCATACAGCAGGTGAAGTCTGGGAGCAGCAGCTGAGCTCCAGGAGCAGGTGGGCCCAATTGGCTGCTGCAAACAAGCAGGTGAGGTCCAGGAGCAGCAGGTGAAGTCTGGAAACAGGTGGGCCCAATCAGCAACAGCAGGCAAGCAGGTGAGATCTGGTTGCAGTGGGTGAGGTCCAGGAGCAGCAGGTGAAGTCTGGAAACAGGTGGGCCCAATCGGAAGCAGCAGGCAAGCAGGTGAGGTCCAGGTGGAGGAGACACTGCCTATGGACCCATCAGAGAAGAGCAGGAGGAGCCCTCAGTCACTGAATGGTCGGAAGAGGAAATGTAGGACTCAGCCGCCTGAGAAGAGGAATGGGAAGAAGGGGAGGTGACTGAGGGAAAGAAGGAGAAGGATGGGAGGCAAGAGAAAAGAGAGGAAGAGGAGGAGGGGAGAGGAAGAGAAAGAGGGGAAAGAGGAAGGGGAGAAGAGGAGGGGAAGAAAGGGAGGTGAAGGAAGAAAAGAAGAGGAGGGAGAGGTGAGGCAAGAGAAGAGAGAGAGAGGAAGAGAGAGAGGAAGAGGAGAGGGGGAGCAAGGAGAAGGGAGGAGGGAAAGGAGGACAAGTGAGAGGAGCAGGAGGGGAGGAGGAGGAGGAGGAGGGAAAAGAAGAGGGGCAGGAGGGGAAGGGGAAGAGGGGGAGGAAGGTGAGGGACAAGGGGGAGAAGTGGAGGGGAGGAGAGAGGAGGGGAGGAAGAGGGGAGGAGGGGGGAAGGGAGAGAGGGAGGGTGAGGCAAGATAAGAAAGAGGAAGGAGAGGAGGAAAAGAAAGGTGCAGAAAGTAGAGGGAGAGAAGGAGGCAGGGGAGATGAAGGAGGGGAGGCAAGAGAAAGAGAGGAGGAGAGAATGAGGGGAAAGGAGAAGGGGAGAAGAGGAGTGGGAAGGAGGAGAGGTGAAGGAGGGAAAGGAGGAAGAGTGGGAGAGGAGGCAAGAGAAGAGAGGAAGAGGAATAGGGGAGGAGGAAAAGAAAGGAGCAGAAAGAGGGGGGAGAAGGAGAAAGGGGAGGTGAAGGAGGGAAAAGAGGAGGAATGGGAGTGGAGGCAAATAAGAGAGAGGAAAAGGAGGAGGGAGCAAGAGGAAGAGAAAGAGGGGAAAGGAGAAGGGGAGAAGAGGAGTGGGAAGAAGAGGAGGTGAAGGAGGGAAAGGAGGAGTGACACCCCCTCCCCCAACCGCTTCCTGCCAAGAGCTCCAAACTGCCCCCCAAAAGGCTTTGAAAGGACCCCGGCCTTCTCTGCCCCCGCCCCCAGTCTCTCCTCCGGGGCGGCGGGGCTGAGCAGCCAGGAGGGGCAGCCGAGGGACCCTCCGCTCCTGCCTTTCGCCCTGGCTGTGGGGCTGAGGGCCCGTCCACCCCCAGACCTTCCGCCTCTTGGGAAGTCATGGGGTGGGAAGTCGGGCCCTTCTTCATCCCGCCAACCACAGGCGGCAACCCCGGAGGAGGCGAGGAGCCTCGGGGCGGAGAGAGAGAGAGAAGCCACTCCGGCGGGAGAGACCTGCCTTGCATGGGGTTCAGGTGGGGCGGATTCCTCCCGTCCGACCTCCGCGGCTCCAGTCACCCGGGCAGCCCCGAACCGGCCCGCCTGAGCGACAGGAGGACCCCCTAACCCCTCCCCGCCCCACGAGGCCTCCGTGCCCAGGCCTGCGAGGCTATCCAGGCGATCCCCCGGGGCCCGGAAGCCGCTGCCCACCGCTTGGAAGGCCGGGGACAGGACGGGGCCGGCATACCTGCAGGAGCCTCCCCTCCTCTCTGAGGGTCCCTCCCTGCCCGCCCCACCGGCGGGGGCTGCCTCCAGGTCCCCTCCCTCCAGGACCGCCATCCGGGCAGATCGCCTGGCGCCCCTTTTCCAGAGCAGCCCCGCCGCTGAGGAAGAGGCTCCCGGGGATTCAGCAGCCCTCCCGCCCCGCCCTATTATTTAGGGAATATTTGTGGCTTTTTGTTTGTGGCTTTTTGTGCTTTTTCCACATAGCAAAACATTTACTATGGGAACCATTATAAGACATGCTGGTGGCTATTGACTTGCATGGATTTTTACATTATGACCGTTATTCTCCTCATTGTACAACGGAGCCTCTTTGGAAGAGACTAAGATGGGGCGCCGTCATTATAACCGTTATTTTCCTCGTTCTACCACAGATTCAAAGGAACAAGGAGCGCTGTGATTGGATGAGACGCTCAAAAGAAAAGGCGCCTTTTACCCAGACAGGCGCTGAGAAAGAACGTGGGGGCGGGCGGGGGCTGAGAGCTCCGTTTCCCCTCAGAGAGGAGCGGCGAGGGGTCTTGGTGGGGGTGAGGAGGGGGCGAGGATTTCGGGGTCCCTGGAGGGGGTGGCTGGTCTGGGCCAAGGAAGCGGGGCAGGCGAGAAGAAGGGGAGAGCCGGGCTGTCTGTCGGGGAGGGCGGGAGGAGAGGGGCGCTTCGTGCTTGGGGAGGGAGCGGGAGAGCAGCGGGCAAAGCGCCCGAGAAAGGCGGCAGAGGAGCCGCAGGAGAAGCAAGCTGAAGGGGCCCAAGAACAGTTTAGTGGCCCTCAGCAGTGGGGAATCCACGAGGTCCTGCCTAAGCAGGGGTTGGACTAGAAGACCCCAAGGTCCCTTCCAACTCTGTTATTCTGCCTACTCGCCTAGTCTCCGCGGCGGCTTCGACGGCTCGGCTGGCAGCGCGGCTGGAGCGTCTCCGGTGCTAAGCAGGGATGCTGGGGGTCTCAGCTGGAGGGGCGAGCAGGGCGGAGTTGCGGAGAAGCAGGCGGCCAGCAGGGTCGCCTTTTCCTGCCCCTCCTTCCCTTCCCCATCGGGCCGCCAGCATCCCAGCTCCTCCTCGCCCTCCGCTCTGCCCGACGGTCCCCGAAGTCTCCCGCTAGGACAGCCCCCACCGGCCCCCTCATTCAGCCGGAGCGCTGCCCGGCCCTCCTCCTCCCCAGGGGACTCCTCCATCTGCGGGAGCTTTGTCGGGAGCCTCCCGGTCTCGGCCTCTTCCCAGCCCCCGAGAGACGCGGAGCCGGTTCCTCTCCCTCGGGAGCCTCCGGGCACCGGGGAGCGTCTGAATGGGAGCCAGGGGGCCCGTGGGGCGTCTCGCTGCTCCTTTTCTCTCTCTCTCTGGGGCGTCTTTTCAGAAGCGAAGCCCGAGACAAGGACAGGTCTCCTCTCCCTCTGCGACAGAAGGGAAGCGAAGGCGGCGTTTCTGTGCCATCCCTGTCCGAGGAGAGAAGGGAGGCGATCCTCGCGAACGAGGCGGTTGCACGAACTCCCTGGGTCGGCTGAATGGAGGGAAGGAGGGAAGAAGGAGAAGGAAGAAGAAGGAAGAAGAAAAGAAGAAGAAGAAGGAAGAAAAGAAGAAGAAAAGTGGAAGAAGAAAAGAAGTAGAAGGAGGAGGAAGAGGAAGAGAAAGAAAAGAAGGAGAAGAAAAGGAGAAGGAAGAAGAAGAAAAAGAAGAAAAGAACCAGTTGTTGAGAACTGTTGTGATATAACACAAATTCCATCCTGGAATTTGTTGAGTCTATGTGGCACCTTCTATCCCAATTCTCAGCCACCCTGGCCCTGCTGCGACCTCAGCCGAGCGATGGCTGGAGGGGTCCAAGAACTGGGAGGGAATTTGCAGCGCCAACGGAGATGTTCTGAGTCCCCTCTGCCCTCCAGCCCTTCCCTGGATCTGCTGGCCAGTCTGACTTCCACAGAGAGGAGGGTGGCCAGTCTTTTGGCCTCCAGGAGGCATCCAGAGGAGGGGGGGCAGTGAGAGACCTGCCATCCTGCAGGCACTTCTGGCCATAAAAGCAGGGCGAAGACCCCGTTGGAGAAGGAGCAGGTGAGGGGTTCGAGAGGGAGGCTCCTTCCCTCCATGAAGGCTCAGATACAACCGCCCCCCCTATTTCCTGGGCGGCTCCCTCACCAGCTCCCAGGAAGGTCAAGAATGACCCCCCCTCCCCAGGATTTCAGAAGTTCCAAAGACTCTCTGCCTGCCCAGAATCCCCCTGTCCAAGTGGATCAGCCCGAAGAAGCAGCAAAAGGTCCCGTTGCCATGATGATGTTTCCGGGCCTCCATCTTGACTGTATTAGAATAAAATACAGAATTAGAATAGAATATAGAATTGAATAGAATAAAATAGAAGAGAATATAGAATAGAACAGAATAGAGTAAGAACAAAATAGAATAAGAATGGAATATAGAATATAGAATAGAATAAACTTGATCGTCACTTTAACTATAGACTAATCAACATAGATTAAAATGAAATTTCACTGCACAGAGCTCTCAAAGGTTGTTAAGTGAATTACCACTCATTAAGCAAATCACACAGTTATTAAGTGAATCAGGCTGTGGTTGAGCAACTCTGGCTTCCCCAATGCCTGAAATTGGCAAAAAAACCCACATTGGGATCAGGTGACCCCAGGGATGTTGCGACGGTTGTAAGTGCGAGTACAGGTTGTAAGTCACTTTGTCTGAGGCCGTTGTAACTTTGAAGCATTATTAAAGATACGGCCATAAGTCCAGGACTGCCTGTAATGGACCTGGGTGGGGAAGATGAAACCCTTTAAGCCTCCTGCCTTTGTCCAAGTTCTGCCTGTAAGGAGCTCATGGATTTGCTCCATTTGTATCTGATTCACAGCAGCCTCAAAAGCACAAATACGATTCCAGCCTTTACGCCATCGAGTGCAAGGTTAACCCAGTTCCAAACCAGGGTGCCAAACTAAGGCAGCTTTCAAGGTCTCCGGTTTAGCTTTAATAGTTACGCTTTATATAGTTACGACCTTCTCCTCCTCGTGACATCCGGTCTGAGGGGCGTAGGCGGACAAGATGTGTAGGCGCTGCCTCTCGGTCGCTACGACGATTATCATCAGTCGTTCTGTGAGGCGCTTAACTTCTGCAACGGAGCTTTGCCAGCTGGGACTGACAACCACAGCTACACCGCCGCGGTTTTCCTTACAGCTGGTGTATATGATCTTATAGCCGTCTATAGTCGTAGCCTTGTTGCCCTTCCAGCGAGTTTCCTGGAGGCAGCAGATGTCCAGCTTCCGGTCCCGCATGGCCCTGACGATCTCGGTCGAGCGTCCAGTCAGCGAATCCACGTTCCAGGTGGCCACCTTGAGCGTCTGGCAGTCCTCTGTTCCCCGCTTGCGATTTTTCACACGGATCGGGTAGTCTCCGTGCGCGTCAGACCCGGCCGCGGCCGCCATAGCTTTCTCACATGGTGCAAATGCGCCGTGCTTTCTGCGTGGACCATTTCGTTGATTTTTGACGCAGGCCAATGGTCTCCTGCGCCCGTCGGTTCCCCCGAACGCGGTAGCATTGGGCGTGTGTTCTGTAGTGGACGTTTCCACCATGTTGATGCGGCATTTGAATACTCCAGCCGGCCTGTCGCGTGGGCCTGTCGTCGGAGGGTCTGCTCTCAGTTACGGTCAGCGTTTAACGGCTTCGCGCATCCAGGGGACACCACTTGGAGGTGGCAGACCGCTCATCCCCCCATATAAAGAGATGATCATCATCATCTCTGGTGACCTGAATGGTCACGTAGGGCGGGACAAAAACGGACATCAGTGCCACGGTGGGCACAGCACAGGCGATATGAATGTGAATGGCCAGAGGATCCTGGACTTTGCCGACTCCCATGATATGACCATCACGAACACCTGCTTCATTAGGCGAGAACCCCAACTCCTCACCTACCATAGCAGAAATGGGAGCCACCACACACAGATCGACTACATCATCGTACGACGAAGAGCCACTAAAAACGTGCTCAACGCCAAGGTGTACCCGTACGAATCGAGCAGTCAGCACAGGCCGCTGATGGCGAAGATCAGGATCAGCAAGCCCAAGACCAAGATTGATAAAAAGAATGCAGACCAGCCACAAATCAAGTGGTGGAACCAGAAGAAGATGGCGGGACCCCTCATCAAACCGGAGCAGTTCCTGCAGATGGTCGACGGGCCACAGGAAGCGTGGTCCATGCTGAAGAGCACTGTTCACACTGCCGGCTGCCAACAGCTTGGTTGTACCAAGCCAGGACGGAGACGCATCGAGCGAGATAAATGGCTCTGGACACCGGAAGTACAAGATGCCGTGCACCTGAAGAAACGGCTCTACAAGGCCTTTCTTCAGGACAAGACCAGCGAGAAGCTCTGCGAGTACAAGGCGGCCAAAAAGGCAGCCAAGAAAGCAGTAGCGACAGCCAGAAGCTCCCACTACGACGACATCTACGAGAAGCTGAACACGCGAGAAGGCGAAAATGAGATCTACCGCCTAGCCAAAAGCAGACACAGGAAGACCCTGGACATTGACCAGTTTCATGGAATCAACGACGAAAGGGGAAATTTGATCGTCAACCCCAGAGACGCTGCAGAGAGGTGGCGGCAATACTTCGAGAAGATCTCCACTGAGGAGTTCCCACACCCACGAACCCCGCGAGGTGACCCCATCGAGGGCCCAGTCTCAGGCATTCACGCCAGCGAGGTCACCGATGCCATCAAGGCCATGAAAAACGGTAAGGCAACAGGACCAGACGACATCCCTGCCGACTTCTGGAAAAAGGCACTACCGGGCTCGGCATTGTGGCTGTGCGAGCTGTTCAACAACATCGTCTCCACGGGAAAAGTGCCACACGACTGGTACCACAGCACCACTGTTCCGATCTGGAAGGGAAAGGGCAGCCCAGCGGACTGCTCCAACTACAGACCGGTCAGGTTACTGTCACACACTATGAAGATCTTGACGCGTCCTCGATAAGCGCATTCGGGACATCGTCGACATCAGCGTCAACCAGGCCGGATTCATCAAGAACTGCGGCACCACCGACGCCATTTTCGGTGTGCGGATGCTGATGGAGGCTCACAGAGAGAAGAAAATCCCGCTCCACACCGCCTTCTTGGACTTGGAAAAGGCCTTCGATCGAGTCCCGCACGATCTCATCTGGTACGCACTGCGAGATCACGACGTGCCCGAGCTGCTCGTACAATGGGCCCAACTCCTATACAGATGTCACAAAAGCCGTGTAAAAGCGGCAGCTGGGATATCAGAGGAGTTCAATATCACCGTCGGCGTACACCAGGGCTCTGCTCTCTCACCACTGCTGTTCATTCTGGTGATGGACACAATTACACATGACCTGTACACGCCCGCCCCATGGAGCGCTGCTCTACGCCGATGATGTGTTCCTGGCCAACCTGTGCAAGGCTGAACTCGAGCACCTAGTCCAACAGTGGCACGACCTCCTCGAGCAATTCGGGCTCCGGATGAACCTAAAGAAGTCCGAATACCTGACCACTGACAATGAAACGACAGGCTCCATCCACGTGAACGGGCAGGAGCTACCGTGCGCCTCCACCTTCAAGTACCTGGGAACTACTCTTGGGGAAGAAGGCCTACTACAAACTGAGGTGGCAGCCAGGATCAACGCAGCGTGGGGCAAATGGAAGTCCGTCACGGGCGTCCTCTGTGACAAGAAGATGCCGATGCGCCTGAAGGCGAAAATCTATAACTCTGTGGTGCGCCCGTGGCCATATACGGCGCAGAGTGCTGGCCGACGACCAAAGAAGTCGAAAGCAGACTCCAGACAATGGAGATGCGAATGCTCCGATGGTCAGTAGGCCTCACCCTACTCGATCGCGTCAGGAACGAAGAAGTGCGTGAGACGGTTCAACGTCGTGCCCATCCCCACGGTCATGAGGCAGTCCCGGCTACGATGGTTCGGCCATGTGAGTCGCGCCAAGGAAGAATCCATCATCAAATCTGCGATGAAGGTGACTGTCGGAGGAGCGAGACCGCGTGGTAGACCTAAGCAACGCTGGATGGACACGATCAAGGCCGACCTAGAGATCGCGAAGGCAGACCCGACATACGTGGCAGACAGAGAGGCGTGGAAGCAATATTCAAGGACATTAGCGGACCTCGCCAGAGCGTGAGACAAACGCTGAAGAAAAAGAAGAAGAAGAAGTTACGCTTTATATGGTGTTTCATTTGAGTTTCTGCAGGAAATTAGACAAAACTTATATAAAATGCTTTCATCTGTTGCATTTGCTGCTTAAACTTAAAAAATACCCCATATCTATCCAGCTTTCTTCTCATTTATTAAAGTAGGTAATGCTAAAGTTCCCCACAACTGAGGGTGCAGCCCCACTCAGAGAGACCCTCTCTGGGGGAGACGAGTCAGTTTTATCAATGGAGACTTTGTGGAAAGAGTTCATAGTCTTAAATTTCTAGGAACTCATATTTCCGACAACCTTACTTGGTCGGTTCACACTATGGCCACTGCCAAGAAGGCCCAACAGCGCCTGCACTTTCTGAGGCTGCTGAAAAAGAGTGGTCTGGGTGAGAGGTTGCCGGTTACTTTTTACCGTTCTACCATCGAGAGCATTCTGGCATACTGTGTAACGGTGTGGTGTGCTGGATGCTCTGCAGTGGATGAGAAGATGCTCCAGAGAGTTATAAATAGCACAAAACATCATTGGTTGCTCTCTTTCTTCTTTGGAAAAGATTGCGAAGACCAGACTCCTCTCTAGAGCACTAAAATTCTCCACAGACGTTCTCATCCTGGACATTCATATTTCGAACTGTTACCATCAGGGAGGCATTATAGGTGTCTTAAAATGAGGACTAATAGATTGAGAAACAGTTTCTTTTTCAAGGCAGTAATTGTCCTGATTCAAACAGTCCGTTTGTGGTTTCGTATTATTATTATTATTATTATTATTATTATTATTATTATTATTATTATTATTATTATTATTATTATTATTATTCTCTGTAGTATGATTGGGTTGTAGTGTTTGGGGCACTGTGCTGGAGTAGCTTTCAAATTTCATTGTATTCGTGGAATGCAATGACAATAAAGGTATTCTATTTAGAGGATTAATAAGGCCTCTTTGAATACTACATCAGGAAAAAAAATGCAAAATCCATCGTAGGCGAGCTGAATGTGGCGAAAATTCAATGAAATTTGGGTGGATTTTATAGTTTATTTCATTAGCAATAGATCACGATATGGGGTATTTTAGGTATGTGGTAAATATGTGTGCAGTCCCCACCTCTTTACTTATCTTTTACTACATCTGGACTGCCCAGCCATCGTGGGTGGGTGTTATTTGTATGCTTATATACCAGGATGGTTTATATTGTTTGTTAAGCATTGTTCAATTTTTTTTAAATGGATGATTCATTTCATAATTAGTCCAGTCTCCAAGTTGGAGCCAGTGAACTTTGGTGCCTCTTAATGTGGTAAATGGACTTGCCACGAGTAAGAGTTTCTCCCCTCTAATTCTGTCCTGGGAGAAAATGGCTGTAATGGAAATCAAGGTATTCCATTATTTAAGGTATAAATAACTTTATTGAGAGGACTAAAATATCACAAAACAGTTAGGAGGCTGTTCAATCCTCCCACCTGCCAGGCTCTCAAAAGGAGGGTTGAAAAGGGGAAAGACAAATGATGCCAGCAGAGGCTGCAGCTAGATTTTTCCCTATGAAATGCTGGTTTCAGGACAGAGAGACGGAGGAAGATGGAAACCTCCCTTTTTATTCCATAGTCTGAACTTCCAGGCGAGGTGAAGAGTTGAGATGCCAGAAATACCAGTTGGCACCCAATATTTGGAAATAAAGACCCAACGCTTCTCTCAAACCCACCTGAGATATAAAGCTCTCATCAAAATCAATGTCTTTAATTGGGGTCAGATAGTTTCTCTTTCTAAAGAAGGGTCTTTTTCCCCCAGTGGTCCCAGAAGAGCAACCAGGCCTGGCAGCCATCTACCTGCCAGGCTCTGCCTGCCGCCTCAGCCATCCGCCAGCAACCGTCCCCACAGGTAAGCCAGCGGAACACGGCGGGGAGTCACAGTTTTTTTACTACCGGTTCTGTGGGTGTGGCTAGGTGGTCATGTGACCAGGTAGGTGTGGCTAGGGGGGTCATGTGACCGGGTGGGCGTGGCTAAGTGCAAAGTCATAAGCGCGATGACCAGTCATAATTCACTTTTTCATAGTCCCCTTGTGTCATGTAGGGCGATGAAGTAGGGTTGTGTCCAGCCAGATGTCCTGAAACACCCCAAAACAACAGCTGAACTTTCTTTGGGAAGAGAAAAAATACCTGAATTTCAACTATTTTAAAATAATCCAGGCAACCCACTCTGGTTATCTACAATGGAGGCAGTTACACATCCAAACGTTTTAGTCCATGATAGCATTGTAAGATACAAAGACTTATTACATGAAACCAGAGAGTTACAGGGTAGGAATCAAATACAAATCCAAGGAAGGAAATAGCATGGTGGCCCTATGCACAAATACAAAGACATTATAAAAAAGATAAAGAACAATTTGGCTTTAATATGACTCAGCAAGAATTAGATAAGATTTGGCATGGAGAGGAAAGGAAAATGATTAGTAAAATATACAAGTATCTTTTGGACTATAAATTAAAAGAAGAAACAGTCAAGGAATGTATGATAATTTGGGCTAAAAATGTGGGCCACAGTATTGAATTAGACAAGTGGGAACATATTTAGCAAATAAATTACAGATTAACCATGTCAGTCTCGTACAAAGAGAATTTGTATAAAATGGTTTACCGTTGGCATCTGCCACCTGCGAGACTGGCTAAGATGTTCCCGAATCTCCCGGCAAATTGTTGGAAGTGTAACTGCATCCAGGGACATACTTTCACATGTGGTGGATGTGCCCATGTGCTCAAGTTTTGGAGAAACATTAGAAATTGGATACTAAACATAACTAAACAAGATGTAAAACTTGAACCCGAAACCTTCCTGCTAGGCATGATAGATTCAAAAATGGAAAAAAAAACACCAATATTTAATCTTGCACATTATAACGGAAGCCGAATAAGCTATGCACAAAATTGGAAATTGTCTACTACTCTCTCAGAGGAGATGGTCATCAAAAATATTCACGAGTGCGCAGAGATGGCTAGCCTAACTAATTACTAAAAAATAACCAAGATAGTGATTACTATAAAACATGGAATTCTTGGTATAAGAAAAGAAATATACTTGGTATAGATACTTGGTATAAGGTTAAAGAAAAGGCAATACTTGTCAACTGGATAAGTTATGAAATTATGGAAGACGTGCGTATAATCATAAAGTATTTTGTGAAATTAAAGCATTAAAAGAACGAAGAAGGTACTGTAACACGTAATCACGTCAATGTTAGGGGATAAAAAAATGTGTAACCATTGTTCAACTTTTGCTGCAAAATGTATATATGTATATGTTATGTCTCACCTGTGCCCACGAGGTGAGAGTCCAAGTTTCCAAAGGAATATAAACAAGCAGACAAGACCAGTAACGACAGGGTTAAATTCCTTTGGCTGGAGAAGTCCTTGGCAGTCTCCCACAAGCTGCCCGCCAAGTCCGATAATAAAGCCAGAACATAAATCACAGGCAAACACCACACACAGAATTTGTGAAGCTTCTATCCCAAATTAACAAATTGTCCCGAATGAGAATCCAGAGCTAACACGCCCCCTTTTATTCCCGAGGCGTGTCAGTCTCTAATCTCAGTCCCTGATTTGTCCTTTCCTTCTGCGTTGCATCTCACGCCTATGCCTGCGTCTTTGCCTTGCATCAAACCAACATTCCTCAGTTTGATCCTCAGCCAGAGGCTCCGCTACGCTCTCCTGATTATCTGCCGACACCTGAGGTACAACCAGGGAGGAAGGTCCTGGGGAGGAAGGCAATTCCAAATCCTCCAGCAAAGCAGGCTCAAACCTCAGAGCCAAATCCTCCTCTTCCTCATGGCTCAAGTCTGTGTCCTCCAGCAAAGCAGGCTCAAACCTCAAGGCCAAATCCTCCTCTTCCTTATTGCTCAAGTCTGTGTCTTCTAACAGAGCAGGCTCAAACCTCCGAGTCACAACACTATCTCTCACCGCAGGGCCCTTCCCCCGAGTCTGACGATCCGGATGCAGTTTCAATGGAAACTGTTCATGGAATCTCCGGATAAGGTCTGGGGCGTGAACCGTGGAAGCATCCACCCAGGAAAGAGCCTCCGGTTCATCCCTAGCCTCTCGACGAAATATTGAAATCGTCCTTTCAGCCAGCGAGAATCCCGAATGCTGACCACCGTGTCGTCAGCAGCGGGATCATCGCCAGGTACAGATGGAGAAACCATACCAGTGGGGGAATGGAGAGCACACGATGGGGCATCAGGAACCACAAGGGAACAGTGGAAGACAGGATGAATGCGCATGGAGCGCGCCAGGGTGAGCCGATAAGCAACGGGATTGATGACCGCCTCGGAAGGACCAATGGTCGGAAGGGACCGACCCCATCGGAAGGACCAAAGAAGCGATGGTCCAACTTCTTGACCGGACGGTCGACCCGTAGATGCTTCGTGGATAACCACACCCTGTCTCCCACAGCCAACGGAGCGTCGCCCGGCGCGAGCGATCCGCGAACCTTTTGTAGTCCGCCTTAGCCCGTTCCAATTGCTGTGAAACCAATTGGGGAACCGAATGCAGTTCCGACAAAAAGTCCTGCGTCTCGGGAACCGGGAATCCAAGATCGACAATGGGAAAAACCTCGGATGGAAACCCACATTTGCGTAAAAAGGTGTCATGTGAGTGGAGGTGTGCTGAGAGTTATTGAAGGCAAACTCCGCCAAAGGGAGTAAGTCACCCAATTGTTCTGTCGGTGGTTAACAAAACATTGTAAATATTGGACGAGGATGCCAACCACCTTCTCCGTCCCACCATCAGTGCGATTCTTCCATGTATTTTACCTGGAAATATAGAATAGCCTGACTGAAAAGGTCATACCCCTCCTAAGCACAATGTTACACTGTGAATTCATTGGATACATCCATTTTCCGCTTCGACTTCATGGGGACCTTACCTAACCCTAACCCTAACCCTAAACCCAACCCTAACCCTAACCCTAAACTTGAAATGCGATTCTTCCATGTATTTTACCTAGAAAGATAGAATAGGCTGACTGAAAAGGTCATACCCCTCCTAAGCACAATGTTGCACTGTGAATTCATTGCACAAATCCATTTTCCGCCTCGACTTCATGGGGACCTAACCTAACCCTAACCCTAACGGTAACCCTACCCTCCTAAGCATAATGTTGCGCTGTGAATTCATTGGCACTTTCATTTTCCGCCTCGACTTCATGGGGACCTAACCCTATCCGTCCTAAGCATAATGTTGCGCTGTGCATTTATTGGCGACATTCATTTTCTTCCTCAACTTCATGGGGCCCAACCTAACCCTAACCCCTACCCTAACCCTAACACTAAACCTTGAATATGATTCTTCCATGTATTTTACCTGGAAAGATAGAATAGCCTGACTGAGAAGGTCATACCCTCCTAAGCACAATGTTGCACTGTGAATTCATTGGATACATCCATTTTCCGCTTCGACTTCATGGGGACCTAACCTAACCCTAACCCTACCCTAACCCTACCTAACCCTATCCCTCCTAAATATAATGTTGCGCTGTGAATTCATTGGCGACATTCATTTTCTGCCTCGACTTCATGGGGCCCAACCCTAACCGAACCCTAATCCCAACCCTAACCTAACACTAAACCTCGAATGCGATTCTTCCATGTATTTTACCTGGAAATATAGAATAGCCTGACTGAAAAGGTCATACCCTCCCTAAGCACAATGTTGCACTGTGAATTCATTGGATACATCCATTTTCCGCTTCGACTTCAGGGGGACCTTACCCTAACCCTAACCCTAATCCCAACCCTAACCTAACACTGAACCTCGAATGCGATTCTTCCATGTATTTTACCTGGAAAGATAAAATAGCCTGACTGAAAGGTCATACCCCTCCTAAGCACAATGTTGCACTGTGAATTCATTGGAGACATCCATTTTCCGCTTCGACTTCATGGGGATCTAACCCTAACCTAACCTTAACCTAAACCACGAATGCGATTCTTCCATGTATTTTACCTGGAAAGATAGAATAGCCTGACTGAAAAGGTCATACCCCTCCTAAGCACAATGTTGCACTGTGAATTCATTGGCGACGTTCATTTTCCACATCGACTTCGACTTCATGGGGACCTAACCTAACCCTAATCCCAACCTAACCCTAAACCACGAATGCGATTCTTCCATGTATTTTACCTGGAAAGATAGAATAGCCTGACTGAAAAGGTCATACCCCTCCTAAACACAATGTTGCACTGTGAATTCATTGGAGACATCCATTTTCCGCTTCGACTTCATGGGGATCTAACCCTAACCCTAACCTTAACCCTAACCCTATCCCTCCTAAGCATAATGTTGCGCTGTGAATTCATTGGCGACATTCATTTTCGCCTCGACTTCATGGGGACCTAACCCTACCCTAATCCCAACCCTAACCCTAAGCCTAACCCTATCCCTCCTAAGCATAATGTTGTGCTGTAAATTCATTGGCGACGTTCATTTTCCGTCTCGACTTCATGGGGACCTAACCTAACCCTAATCCCAACCCTAACCCTAACACTAAACCTCAAATACGATTCTTCCATGTATTTTACCTGGAAAGATAGAATAGCCTGACTGAAAAGGTCATACCCTCCTATGCAAAATGTTGCACTGTGAATTCATTGCAGACATCCATTTTCCGCTTCGACTTCATGGGGACCTAACCCTAACCCTAACCCTTATCCCTAACCCTAAGCATAATGTTGTGCTGTGAATTCTTCGACATGTATTTTCGACTTCCTGGAAAGATAGAATAGCCTGTGAAAGGTACATAAAACCCCTAAACCTATCCCTCTAAGCATAATGTTGTGCTGTGAATTCATTGGCGACGTTCATTTTCCGCCTCGACTTCATGGGGACCTAACCCTAACCTAACCCTAATCCCAACCTAACCTAAACCTCGAATGCGATTCTTCCATGTATTTTACCTGGAAAGTAGAATAGCCTGACTGAAAAGGTCATACCCTCCTAAGCACAATGTTGCACTGTGAATTCATTGGAACATCCATTTTCTACTTCATGGGGGCCTAACCTAACCTAACCCTAACCCTATCCCTCTAAGCATAATGTCACTGTGATTCATTGGCCTATTTTCTTCCTCGACCATGGGGCCAACCTAACCATAACCTATCCCTCCTAAGCATAATGTTGTGCTGTGAATTCATTGGCATGCGTTCATTTTCCGCTTCGACTTCATGGGGACCTAACCTAACCTAATCCCAACCCTAACCCTAACACTAAACCTCGAATGCGATTCTTCCATGTATTTTACCTGGAAAGATAGAATAGCCTGACTGAAAAGGTCATACCCCTCCTAAGCACAATGTTGCACTGTGGATTCTTTGGAGACATCCATTTTCAGCTTCGACTTCATGGGGACCTAACCTAACCCTAACCCTAACAACCCTAACCTATCCCTCCTAAGCATAATGTTGCGCTGTGAATTCATTGGCGACATTCATTTTCTTCCTCGACTTCATGGGGCCCAAACCCTAACCCCAACCTAACCTAACCCTATCCTCTAAGCCTAATATTGTACCACATGCAGACATCCATTTCTCTTCGACCCTAACCCTACCCTAACCCTAACCTAACCCTCCTCTAAGCATAATGTTGTGCTGTGAATTCATTGGCGCGTTCATTTTCTGATCTCGACTTCATGGGGACCTACCTAACCTAACCCTAATCCCAACCTAACCTAACACTAAACCTCGAATACGATTCTTCCATGTATTTTACCTGGAAAGATAGAATAGCCTGACTGAAAGGTCATACCCTCCTAAGCACAATGTTGCACTGTGAATTCATTGGAGACATCCATTTTCGCTTCGACTTCATGGGGATCTAACCCCTAACCCTAACCCTAACCCTACCTAACCCCCTATCCCTCCTAAGCATAATGTTGCGCTGTGATTCATTGGCGACGTTCATTTTCTTCCTCGACTTCATGGGGACCTAACCTAACCTAACCCTAACTAACCCCCAACCCTAACCCTAACCCTCCCTCCTAAGCATAATGTTGTACTGTCAATTCATTGCAGACATCCATTTTCATCTTCGACTTCATGGGGACCTAACCTAACCCTAATCCCAACCTAACACTAACCTAAATCCTAACCTTTCATGTATTTTACCTGGAAAGATAGAATAGCCCTATACCCCTCCTAAGCATAATGTTGTGCTGTGAATTCATTGGATACGTTCATTTTCCGTCTCGACTTCATGGGGACCTAACCTAACCCTAATCCCAATCCCAACTAACCTAACACTAAACCTCGAATGATTCTTCCATGTATTTTACCTGGAAAGATAGAATAGTCTGACTGAAAAGGTCATACCCCTCCTAAGCACAATGTTGCACTGTGAATTCATTGGAGACATCCATTTTCCGCTTCGACTTCATGGGGACCTAACCTAACCCTAACCCTACCCTAACCCCTACCCTAACCCTATCCCTCCTAAGCATAATGTTGCGCTGTGAATTCATTGGCGACATTCATTTTCTGCCTCGACTTCATGGGGCCCAACCTAACCTAACCCTAATCCCAACCCTAACCTAACACTAAACCTCGAATGTGATTCTTCCATGTATTTTTCCTGGAAATATAGAATAGCCTGACTGAAAAGGTCGTACCCCTCCTAAGCACAATGTTGCACTGTGAATTCATTGGATACATCCATTTTCTGCTTCGACTTCATGGGGACCTAACCCTAACCCTAACCTAACCCTAACCCTAACCTAAACCCTAAACGTTGAATGCGATTCTTCCATGTATTTTACCTGGAAAGATAGAATAGCCTGACTGAAAGGTCATACCCCTCCCTAAGCGCAATGTTGCGCTGTGAATTCATTGGCGACTTTCATTTTCCGCCTCGACTTCATGGGGACACCTAACCCTAACCTAATCCCAACCTAACCTAACACTAAACCACGAATGTGATTCTTCCATGTATTTTACCTGGAAAGATAGAATAGTCTGACTGAAAAGGTCATACCCTCCTAAGCAAAATGTTGCACTGTGAATTCATTGGAGACATCCATTTTCAGCTTCGACTTCATGGGGACCTAACCCTAACCCTAACCCTATCCCCTACCTAACTCCTAAGCATAATGTTGCGCTGTGAATTCATTGGCGACATTCATTTTCTTCCTCGACTTCATGGGGCCCAACCCTAACCCTAACCCTAATCCCAACCCTAACCCACTAACCTCGAATGTGATTCTTCCATGTATTTTACCTGGAAATATAGAATAGCCTGACTGAAAAGGTCATACCCCTCCTAAGCACAATGTTGCACTGTGAATTCATTGGAGACATCCATTTTCCGCTTCGACTTCATGGGGACCTAACCCTAACCCTAACCCTAATCCCAACCCTAACCCTAACACTAAACCTCGAATGCGATTCTTCCATGTATTTTACCTGGAAAGATAGAATAGCCTGACTGAAAAGGTCATACCCCTCCTAAGCACAATGTTGCACTGTGAATTCATTGGAGACATCCATTTTCCTTCGACTTCATGGGGGCTAACCCTAACCCTAACCCTAACCCAACCCTAACCCTCCTAACACTAAACCTTGCTGTGAATGCGATTCTTCCATGTATTTTACCTGGAAAGATAGAATACCTAATCCTGACTGAAAAGGTAATACCCTCCTAAGCACAATGTTGCACTGTGAATTCATTGGAGACATCCATTTTCTGCTTCGACTTCATGGGGACCTAACCCCACCTAACCTAACCCCCTAACCCTATCCCTCCTAAGCATAATGTTGCGCTGTGAATTCATTGGCGACGTTCATTTTCCGCCTCGACTTCATGGGGACCTAACCTAACCTAACCCTAACCCTAACACTAAACCTCGAATACGATTCTTCCATGTATTTTACCTGGAAAGATAGAATAGCCTGACTGAAAAGGTCATACCCCTCCTAAGCACAATGTTGCACTGTGAATTCATTGGAGACATCCATTTTCCGCTTCGACTTCATGGGGACCTAACCCTAACCTAACCCTAACCCTAACCCTAAACCTCCTAATGCGATTCTTCCATGTTTTTACCTGGAAAGATAGAATAGCCTGACTGATCATTAGCACAATGTTGCACGTGAATTCATTTTCATCATTTCTCGACTTCATGGGGACCCTAACCCTAACCCTAACCCTAACCCTAACACTAAACCTCGAATGCCTTCTGTATTTTACCCTGGAAAGATAGAATAGCCTGACTGAAAAGGTCACCCCTCCTAAGCATAATGTTGCACTGTGAATTCATTGCAGACATCCATTTTCCGCTTCGACTTCATGGGGACCTAACCCTAACCCTAACCCTAACCCTAACCCTATCCTCCTAAGCATAATGTTGTGCTGTGAATTCATTGGCGACGTTCATTTTCCGTCTCGACTTCATGGGGGACCCTAACCCTAATCCCTAACCCTAACCCTAACACTAAACCTCGAATATGATTCTTCCATGCAGACATATTTTCTTACCTGGAAAGATAGAATAGCCTGACTGAAAAGGTCATAACCCTCCCTAAGCAAAATGTTGCACTGTGAATTCATTGGAGACATCCATTTTCCGCTTCGACTTCATGAGGACCTAACCTAACCCTAACCCAACCTAACCCTAACACTAAACCCGAATATGCGATTCTTCCATGTATTTTACCTGGAAAGATAGAATAGCCTGACTGAAAAGGTCATAATCCTAAGCAACAATGTTGCGCTGTGAATTCATTGGGATCATTCATTTTCTGATTCGACTTCATGAGGGGACCTAACCTAACCCTAATCCCAACCCTAACAATTACCCTATCCCTCCTAAGCATAATGTTGCGCTGTGCATTCATTAGCGACGTTCATTTTCGCCTCGACTTCATGGGGACCCAACCTAACTAACCTAACCCCTACCCTAACCCTAACCCTATCCCTCCTAAGCATAATGTTGCGCTGTGAATTCATTGGGATCATTCATTTTCTGATTCGACTTCATGGGACCTAACCCTAACCCTAATCCCTACCTAACACTAACACTAAACCTCGAATGCGATTCTTTCATGTATTTTATCTGGAAAGATAGAATAGCCTGACTGAGAAGGTCATACCCACTAAGCACAATGTTGCACTGTGAATTCATTGGATACATCCATTTTCCCTCTCGACTTCATGGGGACCTAACCTAACCTAACCCTAATCCCAACCCTAACCCTAACACTAAACCTCGAATACGATTCTTCCATGTATTTTACCTGGAAAGATAGAATAGTCTGACTGAAAAGGTCATACCCTCCTAAGCACAATGTTGCACTGTGAATTCATTGGAGACATCCATTTCTGCTTTGACTTCATGGGGACCTAACCCTAACCCTAACCCTAATCCCAACCGTAACCCTAACCTAACTAAAAATCCTGAATGCGATTCTTCCATGTATTTACCTGGAAAAGGGAAGCCTGACTGAAAATGTCCTTTCATGTATTTTATCCCTGACTCCTAAGCACAATGTTGCACTGTGGATTCATTGGAGACATCCATTTTCCGCCCGACTTCATGGGGACCTAACCTAACCCTAACCCCTAATCCCAACCCTAACCCTAAAACTAATATTTTCTGAATGCGAATTCTTCCATGTCATTTTTTACCTGGAATGGGGCCTTCCCTCATAAGCCTAACTGAAAAGCCCTCCCTACCCTAACCCTAACCCTATCCCTCCTAAGCATAATGTTGCACTGTGAATTCATTGGCGACATCCATTTTCTGCCTCGACTTCATGGGGACCTAACCTAACCCTAACCTAATCCCAACCGTAACCCTAAAACTAAACCTCGAATGCGATTCTTCCATGTATTTTACCTGGAAAAGATAGAATAGCCTGACTGAAAATGTCATACCCCTCCTAAGCACAATGTTGCACTGTGGATTCATTGGAGACATCCATTTTCCGCTTCGACTTCATGGGACCTAACCTAACCCTAACCCTAACCTAACCCCTAACCCTATCCCTCCTAAGCATAATGTTGCGCTGTGAATTCATTGGCGGCATTCATTTTCTTCCTCGACTTCATGAGGCCCAACCCTCACCCTAAACTAACCTAACCCTATCCCTAACCCCTACCCTAACCCTAACCTATCCCTCCTAAGCATAATGTTAGTCTGTGAATTCATTGGCGACTTTCATTTTCCGCCTCGACTTCACTTGGGGACCTAACCCTAACCCTGGGGGCCTAACCCCTAATCCCAACCCTAACCTAACACTAAACCACGAATGCGATTCTTCCATGTATTTTACCTGGAAAGATAGAATAGCCTGACTGAAAGGTCATACCCCTCCTAAGCACAATGTTGCACTGTGAATTCATTGGAGAACATCCATTTTCCGCTTCGACTTCATGGGGACCTAACCCTAACCTAACCCTAATCCCAACCCTAACCCTAAACCACGAACCGATCCCGGGCTGTCGTTCTTCCATTATTTTCCCTGGAAAGATAGAATAGCCTGACTGAAAAGCCCTAACATACCCTATCCCTCCTAAGCACAATGTTGCACTGTGAATTCATTGGCAGACGTTCATTTTCTGCCTCGACTTCAAGGGGGACCTAACCTAACCCTAATCCCAAGCCCTAACCCTATAAACCACGAATCACGATTCTTCCATGTGTATTTTACCTGGAAAGATAGAATAGCCTGACTGAAAAGCCTCATACCCTCCTAAACACAATGTTGCACTGTGAATTCATTGGGGTATCCATTTTCCTTCCCGACTTCATGGGGACCAGCCCTAACCTAACCCTAATCCTGAACCCTAACCCTAACTTTTCCTAAGCATCGAATCGTTGTGCTTCCATGTATTTTACCTGGAAAGATAGAATAGCCTGACTGAAAAGCTCATGCCCCTCCTAAGCACAATGTTGCGCTGTGAATTCATTGGAGACATCCATTTTCTGCTTCGACTTCATGGGGACCTAACCCTAACCCTAACCCTAACCTAACCCTAACCCTATAACCCTCCTAAGCATAATGTTGTGCCAGCTATTTGCAAGACATCCATTTTCTGCTTCGACTTCCATGGGGATTTAACCCTCACCTGGAAGATAGAACCCTAGCCTGACTGAAAGGCCCTACCCTATCCCTAAGCACAATGTTGCGCTGTGAATTCATTGGCACGTTCATTTTCCGCCTCGACTTCATGGGGACCTAACCCTAACCCTAATCCCACCCTAACCTAACACTAAACCTGAATGCGATTCTTCCATGTATTTTACCTGGAAAGATAGAATAGCCTGACTGAAAAAGGTCATACCCCTCCTAAGCACAATGTTGCACTGTGCAATTCATTGGAGACATCCATTTTCCGCTTCGACTTCATGAGGATCTAACCCTAGCCCAGCCCTACCTAACCTTAACCCTAACCCTATCTTTCCTAAGCATAATATTGTGCTGTCAATTCATTGGCAGACATTCGTTTCTTCCTCGACTTCATGGGACTCCTCACCCCCCTAGCGGGCCCGAACCCTATCCCCCCTAAGCAAGGCCATCTCCGCCCAACCCTAACCTAACCCTAATCCTAACCCTAACACTTCGAATGCGATTCTTCCATGTATTTTACCTGGAAAGATAGAATAGCCTGACTGAAAGGTCCATACCCCTCCTAAAGCGCAATGTTGCGCTGTGAATTCATTAGCGAAGAACTTTCATTTCCGCCTCGACTTCATGGGGACCTAACCTAGCTAACTTTAATCCCAACCCTAACACTAAACTAAACCGCGATGTGATTCTTCCATGTATTTTACCTGGAAAGATAGAATAACCTGACTGAAAAGGTAATACCCCTACTAAACAAAATGTTGCACTGTGAATTCATTGGAGACATCCATTTTCCGCTTCGACTTCTGGCCCAAGGGGACCTAACCCTAACCCTAACCTAGCCACCCATCCTCCTAAACCCTAGCCCTAACCCTAACCTAACCCTATCCCTCCTAAGCATAATGTTGTGCTGTGAATTCATTGGCGACGTTCATTTTTCCGCCTCGACTTCATGGGCCCTAGCCTAACCCTCCGAATCCCAACCCTAACCCTAACACTAAACCTGAGTGCGATTCTTCCAGATTTTACCTGGAGAGAAAGCCTGACTGGTCATACCCTCCCTAAGCAAAATGTTGCACTGTGAATTCATTGCAGACATCCATTTTCGCTCCGACTTCATGGGGACCTCCTAACCCAACCCCTAACCCTAACCCTAACCCTATCCCTCCTAAGCATAATGTTGCTGTGATTCATTGGGCGTTCATTTTCTGCCTCGACTTCATGGGGGCCTAACCCTAACCTAATCCCTAACCCTAACCTAAACCTCGAATCCGATTCTTCCAATTTTACCTGGAAAACCTAAAAGCCTGACTGAAAAGGCCTATCCCTCCTAAGCACAATGTTGCGCTGTGAATTCATTAGAGACGTCCATTTTCGCTCGACTTCATGGGGGCCTAACCCTAACCCTAATCCCACCCCTAACCCTAACCCTAAACCGAATCGATTCTTCCAGTATTTTACCTGGAAAGATAGTGCCTGACTGAAAGGTCATACCCTCCCTAAGCACATGTTGCACGTAATTCATCAACATCCATTTTCGCTTCGACTTCAGGGGCCTAACCTAACCCTAACCCCTAACCCTAACCCCTATCCCTCCTAAGCGTAATGTTGCGCTGTGAATTCAGTGGCGGCGTTCATTTTCTTCCTCGACTTCATGGGGACCTAACCCTAACCCTAACCCTAACCCTAACCCTAACCCTAACACTAAACCTCGAATACGATTCTTCCATGTATTTTACCTGGAAAGATAGAATGCCTGACTGAAAAGGTCATACCCTCCTAAGCACAATGTTGCACTGTGAATTCATTGCAGACTCCATTTTCCGCTTCGACTTCATGGGGACCTAACCCTAACCCTAACCCTACCCTATCCCTCCTAAGCATAATGTTGCGCTGTGATTCTGGCGGCGCTTTTCCCCTCGACTCCCATGGACCCCCCTAACCCTAACCCTAAACCCGAATGCTTCTTCCATATTTACCGGAAAATAGCCTGACTGAAAAGTCTACCCTCCTAAGCACAATGTTGCACTGTGAATTCATTGCGACATCCATTTTCGCTTCGACTTCATGGGGACCACCCTAACCTAACCTAACCCTAATCCCAACCCTAACCCTAAACGCAAGCGGGCGATTCTTCCATGATTTTACCTGGAAGGATATAGCCGACGGTTGCCCTCCTAAGCACAATGTTGTGCTGTGAATTCATTGGAGACGTCCATTTTCCGCCTCGACTTCATGGGGACCTAACCCTAACCTACCTAATCCCAACCCTAACCCTAACACTAAACCCAATCGTTCTTCCATGTATTTTACCTGGAAAGATAGAATAGCCTGACTGAAAAGGTCTACCCTCCCTAAGCACAATGTTGCACTGTGAATTCATTGCAGACATCCATTTTCGCTTCGACTTCATGGGGGCCTAACCTAACCCTAGCCCTAACCCTAACCCTAACCCTATCCCTCCCTAAGCATAATGTTGCGCTGTGAATTCATTGCGTTCGTTTTCTTCCTCGACTTCATGGGGACCAACCTCCTAACCTAACCCTAACCTAACCCTACCCTAACCCTACCCTCCTAAGCATAATGTTGGCTGTAATTCTTATCCGTTCGTTCGGCTTCCGCCCAACCCAACCCTACCCCTAGCCCAACCCTACCGAATTCATTCTTCCATGTATTTTACCTGGAAAATAATAGCCTGACGAAAGGTCATACCCTCCCTAAGCACAATGTTGCACGTGAATTCATTGGAGACGTCCATTTTCGCTTCGACTTCATGGGGACCTAACCTAACCCTAACCCCTAACCCTAACCCCAACATGCCCCCCTAACACTAAACCGAATCGATTCTTCCATGTATTTTACCTGGAAAGTGATAGCCTGACTGAAAAGGTCTACCCCCTCCTAAGCACAATGTTGCACTGTGAATTCATTGCAGCATCCATTTTCGCTTCGACTTCATGGGGACCCTAACCTAACCCTAACCTAACCCTAACCCTACCCTATCCCTCCTAAGCATAATGTTGCGCTGGAATTCATTGGCGACGTTCATTTTCCGCCTCGACTTCATAGGGGCCTAACCCTAACCTAATCCCAGCCCTAACCCTGACTAACCTAAACCTGAATGCTTCTTCCATGTATTTTACCTGGAAGAAGGCCTGACTGAAAGGTCATACCCTCCTAAGCACAATGTTGCACTGTGAATTCATTGCAGACATCCATTTTCCGCTTCGACTTCATGGGGACCTAACCCTAACCTAACCCTAACCCTAACCCTATACCCTATCCCTCCTAAGCATAATGTTCGCTGTGAATTCATTGGCGACGTTCGTTTTCCTCCCTCGACTTCATGGGACCTAACCCTAACCCTAACCTAGCCTAACCCTAACCCTAACCCCTACCCCCCTAACTAAGCCCGAATCGATTCTTCCATGTATTTCGCCTGGACCAATGCCTGACGAAGGTCCTACCCCTCCTAAGCATAATGTTGCACTGTGAATTCATTGGAGACATCCATTTTCCGCCTCGACTTCATGGGGACCTAACCCTAACCCTAACCCTAATCCCTAACCCTAACCCTAACCTAAACCTCGAATGCGATTCTTCCATGTATTTTACCTGGAAAGATGAATAGCCTGACGAGGTCTACCCCTCCCTAAGCACAATGTTGCGCTGTGAATTCATTGGCGACTTTCATTTTCCGCTTCGACTTCATGGGGACCTAACCCTAACCCCTAACCTCCCAACCCTAACCCTAACACTAAACCCCGAATGCGATTCTTCCATGTATTTTACCTGGAGATAGAATCCCTGACTGAAAAGGTCATACCCTCCTAAGCACAATGTTGCACTGTGAATTCATTGGAGACATCCATTTCCGCTTCGACTTCATGGGGACCCAACCTAACCCTAACCCTAACCCTAACCTAACCCTAACCTATCCCTCCCTAAGCATAATGTTGCGCTGTGAATTCATTGGCGCGTTCATTTTCTGCCTCGACTTCATGGGGACCTCCCCTAACCTAATCCCAACCCTAACCCTAACACTAAACCTCGAAACTCGATTCTTCCAGTATTTTACCTGAAAGATGAATGCCTGACGAAGGTCATACCCTCCTAAGCAAATGTTGCACTGTGAATTCATTGCAGACATCCATTTTCGCTTCGACTTCATGGGGACCTAACCCTAACCCTAACCCTAACCCTATCCCCCCCCCCCTTCCCTAAGCATGTGTTGGCTGTGATTCATTGGCTTCATTTTCCCTGACTTCCTGCCTGCCTACCCAACCCTAACCCTAACACTAAACCTCAATGCGATTCTTCCAGTATTTTACCTGGAAAGTTGCCTGACTGAGGTCATACCCTCCTAAGCACAATGTTGCACTGTGAATTCATTGGAGACATCCATTTTCCGCCTCGACTTCATGGGGACCTAACCCTAACCCTAACCCTAACCTAACCCTAACCCTAACCTAAACCCGATCCGATTCTTCCATGTATTTTACCTGGAAAGATAGAATAGCCTGACGAAAGGTCTACCCCTCCTAAGCACAATGTTGCACTGTGAATTCATTGGAGACATCCATTTTCCGCTTCGACTTCATGAGGACCTAACCTAACCCTAACCCTAACCCTAACCCTAACCCTATCCCTCCTAAGCATAATGTTGGCTGTGAATTCATTGCGTCCATTTTCGCCTCGACTTCATGGGGACCTAACCCAACCCACCTAACCCTAACCTAACCCTAACCCTACCCCTCCTAAGCATAATGTTGCTGTGAATTCATTGCCGACATCCATTTTCCGCTTCGACTTCATGGGGACCTCCTAACCCTAACCTAACCCTAATCCCAACCCTAACCCTAACACTAAACCTCGAATGCGATTCTTCCAGTATTTTACCTGGGATAGATAGCCTGACTGAAAGGTCAACCTAACCCTACCCTCCTAAGCATAATGTTGCGCTGTGAATTCATTGGAGACGTCCATTTTCCGCTTCGACTTCATGGGGACCTAACCCTAACCCTAACCCTAACCTAACCCTAACCCTACCCTAACACTACCCTGTAGCGATTCTTCCATGTATTTTACCTGAAGGAATAGCCTGACTGAAAAGGCATGCCCTCCTAAGCACAATGTTGCACTGTGAATTCATTGGCGGCGTTCATTTTCCGCCTCGACTTCATGGGGGCCCTAACCCTAACCCTAACCCCCCTAACCCTAACACTAAACCCGAACGATTCTTCCATGTATTTTACCTGGAAAGATAGAATAGCCTGACTGAAAAGGTCATACCCCTCCTAAGCACAATGTTGCACTGTGAATTCATTGGAGACATCCATTTTCGCTTCGACTTCATGGGGACCTAACCCTAACCTAATCCCAACCCCTAACCAAACCCGGGCGTCTTCCAGTGTTTTACCTAACCCTATCCCTCCTAAGCACAATGTTGCGCTGTGAATTCATTGGCGACGTTCATTTTCGCCTCGACTTCATGGGGACCTAACCTACCACCCTAACCCTAACCCTAACCCTAACACTAACCTCGGTCGCGGTTCTTCCAGTATTTACCTGGAGCCGGCCTGACTGAAGGTTCCCCTCCCTAAGCATAATGTTGTACTGTGAATTCATTGGCAGACATCCATTTTCCGCTTCGACTTCATGGGGGCCTAGCCTAACCCTAACCCCTAACCCTAACCCTACCACCTATGCGATTCTTCCCTAACCTAAAGGTCTCCTCCTAAGCATAATGTTGTTGCTGCTGTGAATTCATTGGCGACGTTCATTTTCCGCCTCGACTTCATGGGGACCTAACCTAACCTAATCCCAACCCTAACCCTAACACAAACCTCGAATGCGTTCTTCCATGTATTTTACCTGGAAAGATAGAATAGCCTGACTGAAAGGTCATACCCTCCCTAAGCACAATGTTGCACTGTGAATTCATTGGAGACATCCATTTCCTCCGACTTCCTGGGGCCCCCCCCCCCCCCCCCCCCCCCCCCCCCCCCCCCCCCCCCTTCGACTTCATGGGCCAACCCAACCCACCTAACCCTAACCCTAACCCTAACCTGTCCCTCCTAAGCATAATGTTGCGCTGTAATTCATTGGCGACGTTCATTTTCCGCCTCGACTTCATGGGGGCCTAACCTAACCCTAACCTAATCCCAACCCTAACCCTAACACTAAACCGAATGCGATTCTTCCATGTATTTTGCCTGGAAGTAGAAAGCCTGACTGTCTACCCTCCTAAGCAAATGTTGCCTGTGAATTCATTGCACGTCCATTTTCCGCTTCGACTTCATGGGGACCTAACCACCTCTAACCCTAATCCCAACCCTAACCCTAACACTAAACCTCGAATACGATTCTTCCATGTATTTTACCTGGAAGATAGAATAGCCTGACTGAAAAGGTCTACCCTCCTAAGCACAATGTTGCGCTGTGAATTCATTGGAGACATCCATTTCCGCTTCGACTTCATGGGGACCTAACCCTAACCCTAACCCCGGCCTAACCCTATCCCTCCTAAGCATAAGTGCGCTTAATTCATTCGTTCACTTCCCCTCGACTTCAAGGGCCTAACCCAACCCTAACCCAACCTAACCCTAACCTAACCCTAAACCGAATGCATTCTTCCATGTATTTTACCTGGAGTAGAATAGCCTGACTGAAAAGGTCATGCCCCTCCTAAGCATAATGTTGCGCTGTGAATTCATTGGCGACGTCCATTTTCCGCCTCGACTTCATGGGGACCTAACCTAACCCTAACCTAATCCCAACCCTAGCCTAACACTAAACCTCGAATGCGATTCTTCCATGTATTTTACCTGGAAAGATGAATAGCCTGACTGAAAGGTCATACCCTCCTAAGCACAATGTTGCACTGTGAATTCAGTGGAGACATCCATTTCCGCTTCGACTTCATGGGGACCTAACCTAACCCTAACCTAACCCTAACCCTAACCCTCCCTCCTAAGCATAATGTTGCGCTGTGAATTCATTGGCGGCGTTCATTTTCCGCCTCGACTTCATGGGGGGCCTACCTAACCCTAACCCTAACCCTAACCCAGCCCACCCCTAACAGGCCTCGATCATTCTTCCATGTATTTTACCTGGGGCCACCAGAGCCTGACGAACCTATACCCTCCTAAGCACAATGTTGCACTGTGAATTCATTGGATACATCCATTTTCCGCTTCGACTTCATGGGGACCTACCTAACCTAACCCTAACCCTAACCCCAACCCTAACCCTAACACTAAACCTCGAATGCGATTCTTCCATGTATTTTACCTGGAAAGATAGAATAGCCTGACTGAAAAGGTCATACCCCTCCTAAGCACAATGTTGCGCGTGAATTCATTGCAGACATCCATTTTCGCTTCGACTTCATGGGGACCTAACCCTAACCCTAACCCTAACCCTAACCCTACCTAACCTAAGCATAATGTTGCTGCTGTGATTCATTGGCGCATCATTTCCTCCCTCGAACTTCATGGGCCCAGCCTAACCTAACCCATCCCTAACCCCCCCCCTAAACCGAAGGTTGCGCGTTTCATTGCAGACGTCCTTTTCTCCTCGACTCGTGGGCCCTACCTACCCTAACCCTAACCCCTCCCCTAAGCATAATGTTGCGCTGTGAATTCATTAGGACATCCATTTTCCGCCTCGACTTCATGGGACCAACCCCTAACCCTAACCTAATCCCAACCCTAACCCTAACACTAAACCTCGAATCCGATTCTTCCATGTATTTTACCTGGAAAGATGATAGCCTGACTGAAAGGTCATACCCTCCTAAGCACAATGTTGCACTGTGAATTCATTGGAGACATCCATTTTCCGCTTCGACTTCATGGGGGCCTAACCCTAGCCTAACCCTAACCCCCCCTCCCTAGCCCTAACCAAGCCTCGAATCGTTCTTCCATGTATACCTGGAGAGTCATAACCCTCCTGGCAAATGTTGCACTGATCGGCATCCCCTCGACTTCAGGGGCCTAACCCTAGCCCTAACCCAACCCTACCCTCCTAAGCATAATGTTGCGCTGTGAATTCATTGGCGACATCCATTTTCTGCCTCGACTTCATGGGGACCTAACCCTAACCTAACTAACCTAACCCGAGTCGACCCTTAACCTAACCTAACCCTATCCCTCCTAAGCATAATGTTGCGCTGTGAATTCATTGGCGACGTCCATTTTCGCCTCGACTTCATGGGGACCTACCTAACCCTAACCCTAATCCCAACCCTAACCCTAACACTAAACCTCGAATGCGATTCTTCCATGTATTTTACCTGGAAAGATAGAATAGCCTGACTGAAAAGGTCATACCCTCCTAAGCACAATGTTGCACTGTGAATTCATTGGAGACATCCATTTTCCGCTTCGACTTCATGGGGACCTAACCTAACCCTAACCCTAACCCTACCCTATCCCTCCCCCCCCTCCTAAGCATAAGTTGCGCTGTGAATTCATGGCCGTTCATTTCCTCCACTTTACCTAGGGACCAACCACCTACCCTAACCCAAACCTAACCCTACCCTCCTACCCTAACAAATGTTTCCGTCAATTCATTGCGGACGTCCTCCGACCAGGGGACCTAACCAACCCCCTAACCCTACCTACCTCCTAAGCATAATGTTGGCTGTGAATTCATTGGCGACGTTCATTTTCCGCACTCGACTTCATGGGGACCTAACCTACCTACCTAATCCCAACCCTAACCCTAACACTAAACCTCGAATCCGTTCTTCCATGTATTTTACCTGGAAAGATAGAATAGCCTGACTGAAAAGGTCATACCCTCCTAAGCACAATGTTGCACTGTGAATTCATTGCAGACATCCATTTTCCGCTTCGACTTCATGGGGACCTAACCCTAACCCCTAACCCTAACCCTAACCCTATCCCTCCTAAGCATAATGTTGCTGCTGAATTCATTGGCGACATCCATTTTCTTCCTCGACTTCATGGGGGCCTAACCCTAACCCTAACCCTAACCCTAACCCTAGCCCTAACCCTAAACCTATCCCTCCTAAGCATAATGTTGCGCTGTGAATTCATTGGAGACATCCATTTTCTCCTTCGACTTCATGGGGACCTCCTACCCTAACCCTAATCCCAACCCTAACCCTAACACAAGCCCCAATCTTCTTCCATGTATTTTACCTGGAAAGATAGAATAGCCTGACTGAAAAGGTCATACCCTCCTAAGCACAATGTTGCACTGTGAATTCATTGGAGACATCCATTTTCGCCTCGACTTCATGGGGACCTAACCCTAACCCTAAACCCTAACCCTATCCCTCCCTAGCATAATGTTGTGCTGTCAATTCTTCCAGGACCCCATTTTACCTGACCAGGACCACCCTACTGCAACCTAACCCTAACCCTCCCCCTAAGCAATGTTGCGCTGTGAATTCATTGGCGACGTTCATTTTCCGCCTCGACTTCATGGGGACCTAACCCTACCCTAATCCCAACCCTAACCCTAACACTAAACCTCGCGATTCTTCCATGTATTTTACCTGAAAGATAGAATAGCCTGACTGAAAAGGTCATACCCTCCTAAGCACAATGTTGCACTGTGAATTCATTGCAGACATCCATTTCCGCTTCGACTTCATGGGGACCTAACCTAACCCTAACCTAACCCTAACCCCTAACCCCGCCCCCCCTAACCCTAACCCTAAACCTCGAATCGATTCTTCCATGTATTTTGCCTGGAGGATACTAGCCTGACTGAAGGTCATACCCTCCTAAGCACAATGTTTGCTGTGAATTCATTGGCGACGTCCATTTTCCGCCTCGACTTCATGGGGACCTAACCTAACCCTAATCCCAACCCTAACCCTAACCCTAAACCTAATGCGATTCTTCCATGTATTTTACCTGGAAAGAATAGCCTGACTGAAAGGTCATCCCTCCTAAGCACAATGTTGCACTGTGAATTCATTGGAGACATCCATTTTCGCTTCGACTTCATGGGGACCTAACCCTAACCCTAACCCTAACCCACCCCCTAACCTACCCTATCCCTCCTAAGCATAATGTTGCGCTGTGAATTCATTGGCCGCGTTCATTTTCGCTGTCGAACGGACGCCCGCCTTCATGGGGCCTAACCCTAACCCTAATCCCAACCCTAACCCTAACACTAAACCTCGAATGCGATTCTTCCATGTATTTTACCTGGAAAGATAGAATAGCCTGACTGAAAGGTCATACCCTCCTAAGCAAAATGTTGCACTGTGAATTCATTGGAGACATCCATTTTCCGCTTCGACTTCATGGGGACCTAACCTACCCTAACCCTAATCCCAACCCTAACCCTAACCCTAAACCTCGAACCGATTCTTCCAGTATTTTACCTGGAAAATAGCCTGACTGAAGGTCCATACCCTCCTAAGCACAATGTTGCACTGTGAATTCATTGCCGACGTCCATTTTCCGCCCCGACTTCATGGGGACCTAACCTAACCCTAAAACCCTAACCTAACCCTATCCCCTAAGCATAATGGGCTGTGATTCATTGCCATGTATTTTACTTCTGGGAGGCTAGACCTAACCCTAACTGAAAAGGCCATATCCCTCCTAAGCATAATGTTGCGCTGTGAATTCATTGGAGACATCCATTTTCGCTTCGACTTCATGGGGACCTAACCCTAACCCTAATCCCAACCCTAACCCTAACACTAAACCCATAATCCGATTCTTCCATGTTTTACCTGGAAAGATGAATCCCTGACTGAAAAGGTCATACCCTCCTAAGCACAATGTTGCACTGTGAATTCATTGCAGACATCCATTCCTCCCTCGACTTCATGGATGCCTAACCCTAACCCTAACTAACCCTAGCCCTATCCCTCCCTAAGCATAATGTTGCGCTGTGAATTCATTGGCGACATTCATTTTCCTTCCCTCGACTTCATGGGGACCACCTAACCTAACCCTAATCCCAACCCTACCCTAACTACCCCCTAAACCTAATGTTGGCGTTCTTCCATGCATTTTACCTGGAAGGATGCCTAGCCTAACTCAAAGGTCTACCCCCTCCTAAGCATAATGTTGTGCTGTGAATTCATTGGAGACGTTCATTTTCGTCTCGACTTCATGGGGACCTAACCCTAACCTAATCCCAACCCTAACCCTAACACTAAACCTCGAATCTGATTCTTCCATGTATTTTACCTGGAAAGATAGAATAGCCTGACTGAAAAGGTCATACCCTCCTAAGCAAAATGTTGCACGTGAATTCATTGCAGACATCCATTTTCCGCTTCGACTTCATGGGGACCTCCTAACCTAACCCTACCTATCCCCCCCTCTTTTTTTTTTTTTTTTTCTCCCTCGACTTCCCTAACCCTAATCCCAACCTAACCTAACACTAAACCTCGAATCGATTCTTCCATGTATTTTACCTGAAAGATAGAAGCCTGACTGGTCACCCTCCCTAAGCACAATGTTGCACTGTGAATTCATTGGAGACATCCATTTTCCGCTTCGACTTCATGGGGACCTAACCCTAACCCCTAATCCCAACCCTAACCCTAACACTAAGCCTCGAATGCATTCTTCCATGTATTTTACCTGGAAGTGAATAGCCTGACTGAAAGGTCATACCCTCCTAAGCACAATGTTGCGCTGTGAATTCATTGGCGACATCCATTTTCGCCCCGACTTCATGGGGACCTAACCCTAACCCTAATCCCTAACCCTAACCCTAACACAAACCTCGAAGCGATTCTTCCATGTATTTTACCTGGAAAGTAGAATAGCCTGACTGAAAAGGTCATACCCTCCCTAAGCAAAATGTTGCACTGTGAATTCATTGGAGACATCCATTTTCGCGACTTCAGACTTCATGGGGACCTAACCCCCTAACCCTAACCCTAACCCTATCCCTCCTAAGCATAATGTTGCGCTGTGAATTCATTGGCGGCGTTCATTTTCCGCCTCGACTTCATGGGGACCTAACCCTAACCTAACCCAACCCACCTAACCCTAACACTAAACCTGAATATCATTCTTCCATGTATTTTACCTGGAAAGTAGAATAGCCTGACTGAAAAGGTCTACCCTCCTAAGCATAATGTTGCGCTGTGAATTCATTGGAGACATCCATTTTCGCTCCGACTTCATGGGGACCTAACCTAACCCTAATCCCTAACCCTAACCCTAACCAAACCGCTGACGATTCTTCCATGTATTTTACCTGGAAAGATAGGCCTGACTGAAAAGTCATACCCTCCTAAGCAAAATGTTGCACTGTGAATTCATTGGAGACATCCATTTTCCGCTTCGACTTCATGGGGACCTAACCCTAACCCTAACCCTACCAACCCTAACCCTAACACAATTGCGCTGGAATCATTCTTCCATGTATTTTACCTGGATAATAGCCTGACTGAAAAGGCCATACCCTCCCTAAGCACAATGTTGCACTGTGAATTCATTGGAGACATCCATTTTCGCTTCGACTTCATGGGGACCTAACCCTAACCTAACCTAACCCCCCTAACCTACCTAACCTAAGCCAATGGCCGATTCTTCCATGTTTTTACCTGGAACAGAGCCCGCCTAACCTCCTAACCTATCCCTCCTAAGCATAATGTTGCGCTGTGAATTCATTGGCGACATCCATTTTCCGCCTCGACTTCATGGGGACTAACCTAACCTAACCCTAATCCCAACCCTAACCCTAACACTAAACCTCGAATACGATTCTTCCATGTATTTTACCTGGAAAGATAGAATAGCCTGACTGAAAAGGTCATACCCTCCTAAGCAAAATGTTGCACTGTGAATTCATTGCAGACATCCATTTTCCGCTCCGACTTCATGGGGACCAACCCTAACTCTAACCCTAACCCTAACCCACCCTCCCTCCTATCCCTCCCTAAGCATAATGTTGCGCTGTGAATTCATTGGCGACATTCATTTTCCTCCTCGACTTCATGGGGACCCTACCTAACCTAACCCTAACCCCTAACCCTAACCCCTAACCCTAACACTAAACCTCGAATGCGATTCTTCCATGTATTTTACCTGGAAGATAGAATAGCCTGACTGAAAAGTCATAACCCTCCTAAGCACAATGTTGCACTGTGAATTCATTGCGACATCCATTTTCCGCTTCGACTTCATGGGGCCTAACCCTAACCCTAACCCCAACCCTAACCCTAACCCTAGCCCTAGCCTATTCTCCAGTATTTTACCTAAGATAATGCCTGACTGAAAAGGTCATACCCCTCCTAAGCACAATGTTGCTTTGTGACATTCATTGGATCTCATTTCCCTTCGACTTCATGGGGACCTAACCCTAGCCCTAACCCTAGCCCTAACCCTAACACTAAATCATTAAACATCCATTCTCGACTCCATGTATTTTACCTGGAAAGATAGAATGCCTGACTGAAAAGCCTATACCCTCCTAAGCATAATGTTGCACTGTGAATTCATTGGCGACGTTCATTTTCCGCCTCGACTTCATGGGACCTAACCCTAACCCTAATCCCAACCCTAACCCTAACACTAAACCTCGAATACGATTCTTCCATGTATTTTACCTGGAAAGATAGAATAGCCTGACTGAAAAGGTCATACCCTCCTAAGCACAATGTTGCACTGTGAATTCATTGGAGACATCCATTTTCCGCTTCGACTTCATGGGGACCTAACCTAACCCTAACCCTAACCCTAACCCTATCCCTCCTAAGCATAATGTTGTGCTGAATTCATTGGCGACGTCATTTTCGCCTCGACTTCACGGGCCCCGCCCTACCCATCTGCCGACCTAACCAGATTCTTCCATGTTTTACCTGGAAATAGAATAGCCTAACTGAAACCCCCTCCTCCCCTCCTAAGCATAATGTTGCTGTGAATTCATTGGAGACATCCATTTTCAGCTTCGACTTCATGGGGACCTAACCTAACCCTAATCCCAACCCTAACCCTAACACTAAACCTCGAATGCGATTCTTCCATGTATTTTACCTGGAAGATAGAATAGCCTGACTGAAAGGTCATACCCTCCCTAAGCACAATGTTGCACTGTGAATTCATTGGAGACATCCATTTCCGCTTCGACTTCATGGGGACCTAACCCTAACCCTACCCTAACCCCTAACCCTATCCCTCCTAAGCATAATGTTGCGCTGTGAATTCATTGGCGACGTTCATTTTCTCCCTCGACTTCATGGGGCCCTAACCTAACCTATCCCAACCCTAACCCTAACACAAACCTGAATACATTCTTCCATGTATTTTACCTGGAAAATAGAATAGCCTGACTAAAAGGTCATCCCCTCCCTAAGCACAATGTTGCACTGTGAATTCATTGGAGACATCCATTTTCCGCCTCGACTTCATGGGGACCTAACCCTAACCCTAATCCCAACCCTAACCCTAACACTAACCCTAGAATGCTATTCTTCCATGTATTTTACCTGGAAAGATAAAATGTCTGACTGAAAGGTCATACCCCTCCTAAGCACAATGTTGCACTGTGAATTCATTGCAGACATCCATTTTCTGCTTCGACTTCATGGGGACCTAACCCTAACCTAACCACCCTCTAACCCTATCCCTCCCTAAGCACAATGTTGCGCTGTGAATTCATTGGAGACATCCATTTTCGTCCTCGACTTCATGGGGACCTAACCTAACCTAACCCTAACCCAACCCTAACCCTCCCCTAACGCGATTCTTCCAGTATTTTACCTGGAAATAGAAGCCTGACTGAAAGGTCAACCCTATCCCTCCTAAGCACAATGTTGCACTGTGAATTCATTGGCGACATCCATTTCCGCCTTCGACTTCATGGGGACCTAACCTAACCTACCTAATCCCAACCTAACCCTAACACTAAACCTCGAATGCGATTCTTCCATGTATTTTACCTGGAAAGATAGAATAGCCTGACTGAAAAGGTCATACCCTCCTAAGCACAATGTTGCTGTGAATTCATTGGAGACATCCATTTTCCGCCTCGACTTCATGGGGACCTAACCCTAACCTAACCCTAACCCTATCCTCCTAAACAAACGCCGATGTGATTCTTCCATGTATTTTACCTGGAAAGATGAATACCCTGACTGAAAGGTAACCTACCCTCCTAAGCATAATGTTGCACTGTGAATTCATTGGAGACGTCCATTTTCGCTTCGACTTCATGGGGACCTAACCTAACCTCTAACCCTAACCCTAACCCTAACCCTAACCCTCCTAAGCATAATGTTGCGCTGTGAATTCATTAGGACATTCATTTTTTCTCGCCTCTGACTTCATGGGGACCCTCCCTAACCTAATCCCAACCCTAACCCTAACACTAAACCTCGAATGCGATTCTTCCATGTATTTTACCTGGAAAGATAGAATAGCCTGACTGAAAAGGTCATACCCTCCCTAAGCACAATGTTGCACTGTGAATTCATTGGAACGTCCATTTTCCGCTTCGACTTCATGGGGACCTAACTACCTAACCCTAACCCAACCCCCCTAACCCTAACCCTAACACGAATATCTTCCATGTATTTTACCTGGAAATGAATAGCCTGACTGAAAGGTAATACCCTCCCTCCTAAGCACAATGTTGCGCTGTGAATTCATTGGCGACATCCATTTTCGCCTCGACTTCATGGGGACCTAACCCTAACCCCTAACCCTAATCCCAACCCTATACCTCTAACGCCCAAACCTACCTGAATCCGATTCTTCCATGTATTTTACCTGGAAGAAGAAAGCCTGACTGAGAAGGTCATACCCTCCTAAGCACAATGTTGCACTGTGAATTCATTGGAGACATCCATTTTTCTGCTTCGACTTCATGGGGACCCTAACCTACCCTAACCCCTAACCTAACCCTACCTCCCTCCCTAAGCACAATGTTGCGCTGTGAATTCATTGGCGACATCCATTTTCCGCCTCGACTTCATGGGGACCTAACCTAACCCTAACCCTAACCTAACCGATCTTCCTTATCCCTAACCCTGCCCTCCTAAGGTCCTACCCTCCTAGCCTGCTGTGAATTCATTGGCGACATTCATTTTCGCTTCGACTTCATGGGGACCTAACCCTAACCCTAACCTCCCAACCCTAACCCTAACACTAAACCTCGAATGCGATTCTTCCATGTATTTTACCTGGAAGATAGAATAGCCTGACTGAAAAGGTCATACCCTCCTAAGCACAATGTTGCACTGTGAATTCATTGGAGACATCCATTTTCGCTTCGACTTCATGGGGACCTAACCTAACCTAACCCTAACCCTAACCTAACCCTATCCTATCCTCTAAGCATAATGTTGTGCTGTAATTCATTGGCTGCTTCATCTTCCCCCCCCCCCCCCCCCCCCCCCTCCTAAGCACAAGTTGCGCTGGAATTCATTACGCCATTTCGCCTCGACTTCATGGGACCTAACCCTAATCCCCTAACCCTAACACTAAACCTCGAATCGATTCTTCCTATTTTACCTGGAAAGATAGAATAGCCTGACTGAAAGGTCATACCCTCCTAAGCACAATGTTGCACTGTGAATTCATTGGGACATCCATTTTCCCCTCGACTTCATGGGGACCTAACCCTAACCCTAACCCTAATCCTAACCCTAACCTAACACTAAACCTTGAATGCGATTCTTCCATGTATTTTACCTGGAAAGATAGAATAGCCTGACTGAAAAGGTCATACCCTCCCTAAGCGCAATGTTGCGCTGTGAATTCATTGGCGACTTTCATTTTCGCCTCGACTTCATGGGGACCTAACCCCTAACTCTAATCCCAACCCAACCCTAACTCCTAACACTAAACCCCAATTGCTGATTCTTCCATGTATTTTACCTGGAAAGATAGAATAGCCTGACTGAAAAGGTCATACCCTCCTAAGCATAATGTTGCACTGTGAATTCATTGGAGACATCCATTTTCCGCTTTCGACTTCATGGGGACCTAACCTAACCCTAACCCTACCTAACCCTATCCCTCCTAAGCATAATGTTGGCTGTGAATTCATTGGCGGCATTCATTTTCCGCCTCGACTTCATGGGGACCTAACCCCCCTAACCCTAATCCCAACCCTAACCCTAACACTAAACCTCTAAGATCGATTCTTCCATGTATTTACCTGGAAGATAGAATGGCCTGACTGAAGGTCATACCCTCCTAAGCACAATGTTGCACTGTGAATTCATTGGAGACATCCATTTTCCAACTTCGACTTCATGGGGACCTAACCCTAACCCTAACCTAACCCTAACCCCTAACCCTAACACTAAACCTCGAATGCGATTCTTCCATGTATTTTACCTGGAAAGATAGAATACCCTGACTGAAAAGGTCATACCCTCCTAAGCACAATGTTGCACTGTGAATTCATTGGAGACATCCATTTTCCGCTTCGACTTCATGGGGACCTAACCTAACCCTAACCTAATCCCACCCCTAACCTAACCCTAAACCCGAACCGATTCTTCCATGTATTTTACCTGGAAAATAGAATAGCCTGACTAGGTATCCCCTCCTAAGCATAATGTTGCACTGTGAATTCATTGGGACATCCATTTTCCGCTTCGACTTCATGGGGACCTAACCTAACCCTAACCTAACCCCTAACCCTAACCTCTCCAAGCAAAGTGCGCTGTAATTCATTGGCTGTTCGTTTCCGCCTCGACTTCCTGGGGACCTAACCTAAATGCCCTAACCCTAACACTCCTAAGCATATCTCCCATGTATTTTACCTGGAATAGAATGCCTGACTCAAAACCTATACCCTCCTAAGCACAATGTTGCACTGTGAATTCATTGCAGACATCCATTTTCCGCTCGACTTCATGGGACCTAACCCTAACCCCCACCCTAACCCTAACCCTAACCCTATCCCTCCTAAGCATAATGTTGTGACTGTGAATTCATTGGCGACATCCATTTTCCGCCTCGACTTCATGGGGACCTAACCTAACCTAACCCTAATCCCAACCCTAACCCTAACACTAAACCTCGAATGCGATTCTTCCATGTATTTTACCTGGAAAGATAGAATAGCCTGACTGAAAAGGTCATACCCTCCTAAGCACAATGTTGCACTGTGAATTCATTGGAGACATCCATTTTCGCTTCGACTTCATGGGGACCTAACCCTAACCTAACCCTAACCCCCTAACCCTATCCTCCTAAGCATAATGTTGCGCTGTGAATTCATTGGCGACGTTCATTTCCGCCTCGACTTCATGGGGCCCAACCCCAACCTAACCCTAACCCTACAACCCCTAAGCCTAACACTAAACTCCTCGCGAATCATTCTTCCTGACTTTACCTGAGAAGACGAATAGCCTGACCTAAGGTCATACCCTCCCTAAGCATAATGTTGCGCTGTGAATTCATTGGACAGCGTTCATTTTCCGCCTCGACTTCATGGGGACCTAACCCTAACCCTAATCCCAACCCTAACCCTAACACTAAACCTCGAATCGATTCTTCCATGTATTTTACCTGGAAAGATAGAATAGCCTGACTGAAAGGTCATACCCTCCCTAAGCACAAGTGCGCTGTGAATTCATTGCCGACATCCATTTTCCCTTCGACTTCATGGGGACCTAACCCTAACCCTAACCCTAACCCTAACCCAACCCTAACGCTGCCTCCTAAACAAAATGTTGCACTGTGAATTCATTGAGACATCCATTCCCCTCGACTTCCATGGGACCTACCCTAGCCTAACCCTAACCCTATCCCTCCTAAGCATAATGTTGCGCTGTGAATTCATTGGCGCGTTCATTTTCGCCTCGACTTCATGGGGACCTAACCCTAACCCTAATCCCAACCCTAACCCTAACACTAAACAAGCGATTCTTCCATGTCTTACCTGAAAAGAATAGCCTGACTGAAAAGGTCATACCCTGCCCCCCCCCCCCCCCCCCCCCCCCCCCCTAAGCACAATGTTGCACTGTGAATTCATTGGAGACATCCATTTTCGCTTCGACTTCATGGGGACCTAACCTAACCCTAACCCTAATCCCAACCCTAACCCTAAGCATAATGTTGCGCCGTGAATTCATTGGGATTCATTCCTCTCCTCGACTTCATGGGGACCTAAACCCCCCTAACCTCAACCCTAACTAACACTAAACCCCGAATCGATTCTTCCATGTATTTTACCTGGAAGATAGAATAGCCTGACTGAAAAAGCACAATGTTGCACTGTGAATTCATTGGAACATCCATTTTCGCTTCGACTTCATGGGGACCTAACCTAACCCTAACCCTAACCTAACCCTAACCTAAGCAAAGTGCGCCGTCATTCTTCCATTTACTTTCCACCTAACCTAACCCTAACCTAACTCAAAAGTCCCTAACCCTCCTAAGCATAATGTTGTGCTGTGAATTCATTGGCGACGTCCATTTTCCGCCTCGACTTCATGGGGACCTAACCTAACCCTAATCCCTAACCCTAATCCTAACACTAAACCTCGAACCGATTCTTCCATGTATTTTACCTGGAAAGATAGAATAGCCTGACTGAAAGGCCATACCCTCCTAAGCATAATGTTGCACTGTGAATTCATTGGAGACATCCATTTTCCTGCTTCGACTTCATGGGGACCTAACCCTAACCCTAACCCATCCCTCCTAAGCCTGTAATCAGGCGCATTCCCCCCCCCCCCAACCCTTGAACCCTAATCCGATCTTCCAGTATTTTACCTGGAAGCTAGAATAGCCTGACCCAAACCCTACCCTCCTAAGCATAATGTTGCACTGTGAATTCATTGGCAACGTTCATTTCCGCCTCGACTTCATAGGGACCTAACCCTCCTAACCCTAATCCCAACCCTAACCCTAACACTAAACGCGAATGCGATTCTTCCATGTATTTTACCTGGAAAGATAGAATAGCCGACTGAAAGGTCAACCCTCCTAAGCACAATGTTGCCTGTGAATTCATTGCAGACATCCATTTTCCGCTTCGACTTCATGGGGACCTAACCCTAACCCTTCCTAACCCTAACCCTAACCCTAACCCCTACCCTCCTAAGCATAATGTTGCGCTGTGAATTCATTGGCACGTTCATTTTTGCCTCGACTTCATGGGGACCTAACCCTAACCCTAACCCTAACCTAACCCTAACCCTAACCCCTAAACATAATGTTGTGCTGTCAATTCATTGCAGACATCCATTTTCTTCGACTTCATGGGGACTAACCTCACCAAGCCCACCCTAACCCTACCCTCCTAAGCATAATGTTTTGCTGTGAATTCATTGGCATGCGTTCATTTTCCGCCTCGACTTCATGGGGACTACCCTAACCTAACCTAATCCCAACCCTAACCCTAACACTAAACCTCGAATCGATTCTTCCATGTATTTTACCTGGAAAGATAGAATAGCCTGACTGAAAAGGTCATACCCTCCTAAGCAAAATGTTGCACTGTGAATTCATTGCAGACATCCATTTTCGCTTCGACTTCATGGGGACCTACCCCTACTAACCCTAACCCTAACCCTATCCCTCCTAAGCATAATGTGCTGAATTCATTGGCTACGCATTTCCCCGACTTCATGGGGCCCAAACCTAACCCCAACCTAACCCAACCCTAACCCTAACACTAACCTTCCCCCTGTAAATCCATTCATTGACATCCATTTCTTCTTTGACCTAATCACTGAGCCCAACCTAACTCCTAACCCTAAAAACCCTATACCCTCCTAAGCATAATGTTGTGCTGTGAATTCATTGGCGACGTTCATTTCCGCCTCGACTTCATGGGGACCTAACCCTACTACCCTAACCCTAATCCCAACCCCTAACCTAACACTAAACCTCGAATACGATTCTTCCATGTATTTTACCTGAAAGATAGAATAGCCTGACTGAAAGTCATACCCTCCTAACAAATGTTGCACTGTGAATTCATTGCAGACATCCATTTTCCGCTTCGACTTCATGGGGACCTAACCCTAACCCTAATCCCCCTAACCCTAATGCCCCTGTGTCATTTTCCTATCTTCGATGGGGACCCAAACCCTAACCCTAACCCAACCCCCAACTAAAGGCATACCCTATCCCTCCTAAGCATAATGTTGTACTGTCAATTCATTGGCAGACATCCATTTTCTGCTCGACTTCATGGGGACCCAACCCTAACCCTAACCTAACCCCTAACCCTAACCCTATCCTCCTAAGCATAATGTTGTGCTGTGAATTCATTGGCGACGTTCATTTTCCGCTTCGACTTCATGGGGACCAACCTAACCTAACCCTAATCCCAAACCCTAACCCTAACACTAAACCTCGAATACGATTCTTCCATGTATTTTACCTGGAAAGATAGAATAGCCTGACTGAAAAGGTCATACCCTCCTAAGCAAAATGTTGCACTGTGAATTCATTGGCGACATCCATTTCCGCTTCGACTTCATGGGGACCTAACCCTAACCCTAATCCCAACCCTAACCCTAACCCTAACACTAAGCCCACGTGTTCGTCTTCCATGTATTTACCTGGAAAGATAGATAGCCTGACTGAAAGGTCATACCCTCCTAAGCACAATGTTGCGCTGTGAATTCAGGCGACATCCATTTTCCCTCGACTTCATGGGGACCTAACCTAACCCTAACCCTAATCCCAACCCTAACCTAACACTAAACCTCGAACGCGATTCTTCCATGTATTTTACCTGGAAAGATAGAATAGCCCTGACTGAAAAGTCGCCCCCCCTATACCCTCCTAAGCATAATGTTGCACTGTGAATTCATTGGAGACATCCATTTTCCGCTTCGACTTCATGGGGACCTAACCCTAACCCTAACCCTAACCCTATCCCTCCTAAGCATAATGTTGCGCTGTGAATTCATTGGCGACGTTCATTTCCGCCTCGACTTCAGGGACGGCCCTAACCCCTAACCTAACCCCCTAACCCTAACACAAACCCGAGATCTTCCAGTATTTACCTGGAAAGATGAATGCCTGACTGAAAAGTACCATACCCTCCTAAGCACAATGTTGCACTGTGAATTCATTGGAGACGTCCATTTTCCGCTTCGACTTCATGGGGCACCTAACCTAACCCTAACCCAACCCCTAACCCCTAACACTAAACCTGAATACGATTCTTCCATGTATTTTACCTGGAAACATAGAATAGCCTGACTGAAAAGGTCATCCCTCCTAAGCACAATGTTGCACTGTGAATTCATTGGCGACATCCATTTTCCACCTCGACTTCATGGGGATCTAACCCTAACCTAATCCTAACCCTAACCCTAACCTAAACCACGAATGCGATTCTTCCATGTATTTTACCTGGAAAGATAGAATAACCTGACTGAAAAGGTACATACCCTCCTAAGCACAATGTTGCACTGTGAATTCATTGCAGACATCCATTTTCCGCTCACTTCGCCTAACTCATGGGGACTAACCTAACCCTAACCCTAATACGTCCCGCCTCCTCCTAAGCCGAATGTTGGCGCCCCCCCCCCCCCCCCCCCCCCCCCCCCCTGCCTGTGAATTCATTGGCGTTCATTTCCGCCTCGACTCAAGCCCCCAACCCAACCCAACCCAACCCGTCTAAACCTAAATACAAATTCGACTGAACGCTATACCCTCCTAAGCAAAATGTTTACTGTGAATTCATTGCAGACATCCATTTCTTCACTCGACTTCATGGGGTCTAACCCTAACCCTAACCCACCCTAACCCCTAACCTAACCTATCCCTCCTAAGCATAATGTTGTGCTGTGAATTCATTGGGGCGTTCATTTTCCGCCTCGACTTCATGGGGACCTAACCTAACCCTAATCCCAACCCTAACCCTAACACTAAACCTCGAATCGATTCTTCCATGTATTTTACCTGGAAAGATAGAATAGCCTGACTGGTCTACCCTCCTAAGCAAAATGTTGCACTGTGAATTCATTGCAGACATCCATTTTCGCTTCGACTTCATGGGACCTAACCCTAACCTAACCTAACCCCAACCTAACCCTAATTCCTGTCCCTTCCTAAGCATAATGTTTGCTGTGAATTCATTAGCGACATTCATTTTCTTCCTCTAGACTTCATGGGGTCCACCCTAAGCCCAACACCAACCATGGAGACACCATTTACCCTCAGACCTAACCTAACCTAACCCTAACCCCTAACCTAACCCTATCCCTCCTAAGCATAATGTTGGCTGTGAATTCAGTGGGACATCCATTTCTGCCTCGACTTCATGGGGACCCTAACCCTAACCTAATCCCAACCCTAACCTAACACTAAACCTCGAATGCGATTCTTCCATGTATTTTACCTGGAAGATAGAATAGCCTGACTGAAAGGTCATACCCCCCCTAAGCACAATGTTGCACTGTGAATTCATTGGATACATCCATTTTCCACTTCGACTTCATGGGGACCCTAACCCTAACCCTAATCCCTAGCAACCCTAACACTATCACTAGTTAATCCATCTTCCATGCCCCCCCCCCCCTATTTTACCTGGAAACCTAGAATACCCTGACTGAAAAGGTCATACCCTCCCTAAGCACAATGTTGGCTGTGAATTCAGTGGCGACGTCCATTTTCCGCCTCGACTTCATGGGGACCTAACCCTAATCACCCTAATCCTAACCCTAACACTAAACCCTGAATGCGATTCTTCCATGTTTTTTACCTGGAAAGATAGAATAGCCTGACTGAAAAGGTAATACCCCTCCTAAGCAAAATGTTGCACTGTGAATTCATTGGAGACATCCATTTTCGCTTCGACTTCATGGGGACCTAACCTAACCCCTAACCCTAACCCTATCCCTCCTAAGCATAATGTTGCGCTGTGAATTCAGTGGCGACGTTCATTTTCCGCCTCGACTTCATGGGGACCTAACCTAACCTAACCCTAATCCCAACCTAACCCTAACACCTAACACTAAACCTCGAATCGATTCTTCCATGTATTTTACCTGGAAGATAGAATAGCCTGACTGAAAGGTCATACCCTCCTAAGCACAATGTTGCACTGTGATTCATTGGAGACATCCATTTTCCGCCCGACTTCATGGGGATCTAACCTAACCCTAATCCTAACCCTAACCCTAACACTAAACGCACGAATGCGATTCTTCCATGTATTTTACCTGGAAAGATAGAATAGCCTGACTGAAAGGTCATACCCTCCTAAGCACAATGTTGCACTGTGAATTCATTGGATACATTCATTTCCCTCGACTTCATGGGACCCTACCTAACCCTAACCCCAACCCAACCCCAACCCAAACCCGAATGGATTCTTCCATGTATTTTACCTGGAAGATAGAATACCGACTGAAAGGTCATACCCTCCTAAGCATAATGTTGCGCTGTGAATTCATTGGAGACATCCATTTTCTTCTTCGACTTCATGGGGTACCTAACCCTAACCCTAACCCTACCCTAACCCTATCCCTCCTAAGCATAATGTTGCGCTGTGAATTCATTGGCGACATTCATTTTCCGCCTCGACTTCATGGGGCCTAACCTAACCCTAACCCTAACCTAACCACTAAACCTAAACCCGTTCTTCCATGTAACCTGGAAAGATAGAATAGCCTGACTGAAAGGGTCTTACCCTCCTAAGCACAATGTTTGCTGTGAATTCATTGGCAGACATCCATTTTCCGCTTCAACTTCATGGGGACCTAACCCCTAACCCTAATCCCAACCCTAACCCTAACACTAAACCTCAATCCTATTCTTCGATATTTACCTGGAAGATAAACCTAAAAGGTCATTCCTCCTAACACATTCATTGCAGACATCCATCTTCATCGACTTCATGGGACCTAACCCTAACCCCTAACCCTAACCCCATACCCTCCTAAGCATAATGTTGTGCTGTGAATTCAGTGGCGGCGTTCATTTTCCGTCTCGACTTCATGGGGACCTAACCCTAACCCTAATCCCAACCCCCCCTAACACTAAAACTCGAATACGATTCTTCCATGTATTTTACCTGGAAAGATAGAATAGCCTGACTGAAAGTCATGCCCTCCTAAGCAAAATGTTGCACTGTGAATTCATTGCAGACATCCATTTTCGCTTGACTTCATGGGGACCTAACCTAACCCTAACCTAACCCCTAACCCTATCCCTCCTAAGCATAATGTTGCGCTGTGAATTCATTGCGACATTCATTTCTTCCTCAACTTCATGGGGACCTAACCTAACTCTAACCCTAACCTAACCCTAAACTAACCGCTAACCCTCCTAAGCATAATGTTGGCTGTGAATTCATTGGGACATTCATTTTCTGCCTTCGACTTCATGGGGACCTAACCTAAGCCTAATCCCAACCCCTAACCCTAACACTAAACCTCGAATCACGATTCTTCCATGTATTTTACCTGGAAAGATAGAATAGCCTGACTGAAAGGTCATACCCTCCTAAGCACAATGTTGCACTGTGAATTCATTGGAGACATCCATTTCCGCTTCGACTTCAGGACTAACCTAACCTAACCTAACCCTATCCTAACTATGTCCTGTACCTCTTCGCGCTGTGAATTCTTGGCCGACACCATTTCTCCCCGACTTCTGGGACCCAACCCCTAACCTTAACTAAACCTGAATGCGATTCTTCCATGTATTTTACCTGGAAATATAGAATAACCTGACTGAAAAGGTCATACCCCTCCTAAGCCCAATGTTGCACTGTAATTCATTAGAGACATCCATTTTCGCCTCGACTTCATGGGGACCTAACCCTCTAATCCCGACCTAAACCCTAATCCTACTTCCCCTAAGCATAATAACGTGCGCTGGTCCGAATCGATTCTTCCAGTACTTTACCTGGAAAGATAGAATGCCTGACTGAAAAGGCATACCCTCCCTAAGCACAATGTTGCGCTGTGAATTCATTGGCGACATTCATTTTCGCTTCAACTTCATGGGGACCTAACCCCTCAACCCTAACCTAACCCCCTAACCCTAAACCTCGAATCCGATTCTTCCATGTATTTTACCTGGAAAGATGAATAGCCTGACTGAAAGGTCATACCCTCCTAAGCAAATGTTGCACTGTGAATTCATTGCAGACATCCATTTTACCTAACCGACTTCATGGGGACCTAACCCTAACCCCCAACCCTAACCCTAACCCTAAACCTAGATGATTCTTCCATGTATTTACCTGGAAGATGAATAGCCTGACTGAAAAGGTCATACTTTTCTCCCTCCTAAGCATAATGTTGAGCTGTGAATTCATTGGCGACATTCATTTTCTGCCTCGACTTCATGAGGACCCTAACCTAACCCTCCCCTAACCTAACCCCTAACCCTATCCCTCCTAAGCATAATGTGCGCTTTTAATTCTTGCCATGTCCATTTTACCTCGACTTGAATGGGGCCTACCCAAGCCCCAACCCTAACCTAACCCTCCTGCCCCACTCCTGAGTCGGATCGCCATCCATTTCCGCTTCGACCCTAAGACCTAACCCTAGCCTAACCTCTAACCCTACCCTATCCCCCTAAGCATAATGTTGTGCTGTGAATTCATTGGCGGACGTTCATTTTCCGCCTCGACTTCATGGGGACCTAACCTAACCCTAATCCTAACCCTAACCCTAACACTAACACTAAACCTGAATACGATTCTTCCATGTATTTTACCTGGAAAGATAGAATAGTCTGACTGAAAAGGTCATAGCCTCTAAGCAAAATGTTGCACTGTGAATTCAGTGCAGACATCCATTTCCGCTTAAACTTCATGGGGACCTAACCTAATCCTAACCTAACCCTTATCCCTCCTAAGCTAATGTTAAGCTGTGATTCAGTCGACATCATTTTCTCCCTCGACTTCATGGGACCTAACCCCAACCCCCCTAACCCTAACCCTAACCCTACCTCCTAAGCATAATGTTGCGCTGTGAATTCATTGGCGACATTCATTTCTGCTCTCGACTTCATGAGGACCTAACCTAACCCTAATCCCTAACCTAACCCTAACCCTAGCCCTCCTAAGCATAATGTTGCGCTGTGAATTCAGTGGCGTTCATTTTCCGGTCTCAACTTCTTGGGGACCTAACCTAACCCCCTAATCAACCTCCTAACACTAAACCTCGAATATGATTCTTCCATGTATTTTACCTGGAAAGATAGAATAGTCCTGACTGAAAAGGTATACCCCCCTAAGCACAAATGTTGCACTGTGAATTCATTGCAGAGCATCCATTTTCCGCTTCGACTTCATGGGGACCTAACCTCAAAACCTAACCCTACCTCCTAAGCACAATGTTGCTGGCTAATTCATTGGCGACATTCATTTTCTTCCTTGACTTCGGGACCTAACCAACCCCACCCCTTTCCCATGAACCTAGCCTGACCCTATCCCTCCTAAGCATAATGTTGCGCTGTGAATTCATTAGCGACATTATTTCTCCCTCGACTTCATGGGGACCTAACCTAACTAACCCTAATCCCAACCCTAACCCTTCTCTAAACCTCGAATGCGATTCTTCCATGTATTTTACCTGGAAATATAGAATAGCCTGACTGAAAGGTCATACCCTCCTAAGCACAATGTTGCACTGTGAATTCATTGGATACATCCATTTTCCGCTTTGACTTCACGGGGACCTAAACCTACCTAACCCTAACCCTAATCCCAACCCTAACCCCTAACACTAACCGTTGAATGCGATTCTTCCATGTATTTTACCTGGAAAGATAGAATAGCCTGACTGAAAGGTCATACCCTCCTAAGCGCAATGTTGCTGCTGTGAATTCATTAGCGACTTTCATTTTCCGCCTCGACTTCATGGGGACCTAACCCTAACCTTAAATCCCAACCTAACCTAACACTAAACCACGAATGTGATTCTTCCATGTATTTTACCTGGAAAGATAGAATAGTCTGACTAAAGGTCATACCCTCCTAAACAAAATGTTGCACAATTCATTGGAGCCGACATCCATTTTATCAATCCCTCTGCTTAACTTCATAGGGTCTAACTAACCCCTAAGCCTAACCCTACCCTACCCCCTAAGCATAATGTTGCACTATGGATTCATTAGCGGCGTTCATTTTCCGTTTCGACTTCCTGGGGACTCCCTAACCCTAATCCCAACCCTAACCCTAACACTAAACCTCAAATGCGATTCTTCCATGTATTTTACCTGGAAAGATAGAATAGCCTGACTGAAAAGGTCATACCCTCCCTAAGCACAATTTGCACGTGAATTCATTGGAGACATCCATTTCACCTTCGACTTCACGGGATCTAACCCTAACCTACCCTAACCAACCTAAACCACGAATGCGATTCGTCCATGTATTTTACCTGGAAGATAGAATAGCCTGACTGAAAAGGTCATACCCTCCCTAAGCACAATGTTGCTGTGAATTCATTGGCAGCGTTCATTTTCCACCCCGACTTCATGGGGACCTAACCCTAACCCTAATCCCCAGCCCTAACCCAACCACGAATGCGATCCAGTTTTTACCTGGAAGAGAATAGCCTGACTGAAAAGGTCATACCCTCCTAAACACAATGTTGCACAGAATTCATTGGGGCATCATTTTCCTCCGCGACTTCATGGGATCTACCTAACCCTAACCTTAACCTACCCTACCCCTCCTCCTAAGCATAATGTTGCGCTGTGAATTCAGTGGCGACGTTCATTTTCCGTTTCGACTTCATGGGGACCTAACCCTAACCCTCATCCCCACCCTAACCCTAACACTTCCTTCTCCCTCCTAAGCATAATGTTGTGCTGTCAATTCATTACTGGTCCATTTCTGCTTCGACTTCATGGGATTTAACCTCACCCT
>NC_142014.1:1136597-1160436 GCF_049901735.1 Notechis scutatus
TATAGAATAGCCTGACTGAAAAAGGTCATACCCTCCTAAGCATAATGTTGCGCTGTGAATTCATTGGCGACATCCATTTTCCGCCTCGACTTCATGGGGACCTAACCAACCCTAACCCTAACCCAATCCCAACCCTAACCCTAACACTAAACCTCGAATGCGATTCTTCCATGTATTTTACCTGGAAAGATAGAATAGCCTGACTGAAAAGGTCATACCCTCCTAAGCACAATGTTGCACTGTGAATTCATTGGAGACATCCATTTTCCGCTTCGACTTCATGGGGACCTAACCTAACCCTAACCCTAACCCATCCCCCTAACCCTAAGCGCCCTGAATCATTTTCTGCCTAACCCAACCCTAACCCTAACCCAACCCTAACACTAAACCTTGAATGCGATTCTTCCATGTATTTTACCTGGAAAGATAGAATAGCCTGACTGAAAAGGTCATACCCCTCCTAAGCACAATGTTGCACTGTGAATTCATTGGCGACTTCATTTTCCGCCTCGACTTCATGGGGACCCTAACCCTAACCCTAATCCCAACCCTAACCCTAACACTAAACCATCAATGCGATTCTTCCATGTATTTTACCTGGAAAGATAGAATAGCCTGACTGAAAAGGTCATACCCTCCCTAAGCACAATGTTGCACTGTGAATTCATTGAGACATCCATTTTCCGCCTCGACTTCATGGGGACCTAACCCTAACCCTAATCCCAACCCACCCTAACCCTAACCCTATCCCTCCTAAGCATAATGTTGCGCTGTGAATTCATTGGCGACATTCATTTTCCGCCCTCGACTTCATGGGGACCTAACCCTAACCCTAATCCCTAACCCCAACCCTAACCCTAACACTAAACCCCGAATGCGATTCTTCCATGTATTTTACCTGGAAAGATAGAATAGCCTGACTGAAAAGGTCATACCCTCCTAAGCACAATGTTGCACTGTGAATTCATTGCAGACATCCATTTTCCGCCTCGACTTCATGGGGACCTAACCCTAACCCTAACCCCAACCCTAACCCTAACACTAAACCCCAATTCATTCTTCCATGTATTTTACCTGGAAAGATAGAATACCTGACTGAAAAGGTCATACCCCTCCTAAGCAAAATGTTGCACTGTGAATTCATTGGCAGACATCCATTTTCTGCTTCGACTTCATGGGGACCTAACCCTAACCCTAACCCTAACCCTAACCCTAACCCCTATCCCTCCTAAGCATAATGTTGCGCTGTGAATTCATTGGCTCATTCATTTTCCGCCTGACTTCATGGGGACCTAACCCAACCCAACCTAACCCTAATCCCAACCCTAACCCTAACACTAAACCTAATGCGATTCTTCCATGTATTTTACCTGGAAAGATAGAATAGCCTGACTGAAAAGGTCATACCCTCCTAAGCACAATGTTGCACTGTGAATTCATTGGAGACATCCATTTTCCGCCTCGACTTCATGGGGACCTAACCTAACCCTAACCTTAATCCCAACCCTAACCCTAACACTAAACCTCGAATGCGATTCTTCCATGTATTTTACCTGGAAAGATAGAATAGCCTGACTGAAAAGGTCATACCCCTCCTAAGCACAATGTTGCACTGTGAATTCATTGGAAACTCCATTTCCCCCCACTCCATGGGCCTAACCCTAACCCTAACCCTATCCCAACCCTAACCCTAACACTAAACCTCATGTGGATTCTTCCATGTATTTTACCTGAAGATAGAATACATTGGCCGCTTCATTTTCCGTACCACTTCTTGGGAACTAACCCTAACCCTAATCCCAACTCCTAAGCATAATGTTGCACTGTGAATTCATTGGCAGACATCCATTTTCTGCTTCGACTTCATGGGGACCCTAACCCTAGCCCTAACCCTAACCCTAACCCTACCCCTCCTAAGCATAATGTTGCGCTGTGAATTCATTGCAGACATCCATTTTCCGCCTCGACTTCCTTGGGGACCCTAACCTAACCTAACCCTAAAGTCAACCCTAACCTAACCCTATCCCTCCTAAGCATAATGTTGTACTGTCAATTCATTGCAGACATTCATTTTCCTTCCTCGACTTCATGGGGACCCAACCCTAACCCTAACCCTAATCCCAACCCTAACCCTAACCCCTCTAATGCTGATTCTATGTATTTTACCTAACCTATCCCTCCTAAGCATAATGTTGCACTGTGAATTCATTGGCGATTATTCATTTTCCGATCTCGACTTCATGGGGACCTAACCCAACCCTAATCCCAACCCTAATCACCTAACACTAAAACCTCGAATCGATTCTTCCATGTATTTTACCTGGAAAGATAGAATAGCCTGACTGAAAAGGTCATACCCCTCCTAAGCACAATGTTGCACTGTGAATTCATTGCAGACATCCATTTTCCGCTTCGACTTCATGGGGACCTAACCCTAAAGCTAACCCTATCCGTCCCTAAGCATAACCTATTCAGAAATGTGCATTTATTGGCGACATTCATTCCATTTTCCCTTCAACTTCACGGGCCCAATCCCTAACCCTAACCCTAACCCTACTAACCCTAACCCTCCTAAGCATAATGTTGTAGCTGTGAATTCATTGGCGACATTCATTTTCTGCTCTCGACTTCATGGGGCCCAACCTAACCCTAACCCTAATCCCAACCCTAACCCTAACACTAAACCTCGAATGCGATTCTTCCATGTATTTTACCTGGAAAGATAGAATAGCCTGACTGAAAAGGTCATACCCCTCCTAAGCACAATGTTGCACTGTGAATTCATTGCAGACATCCATTTTCCGCTTCGACTTCATGGGGACCTAACCCTAACCCTAACCCTAACCCTAATCCCAACCTCCTAACCCTATAATGTTGCACTGTCAATTCATTGCAGACGTCCATTTTTCCATCGACTTTACCTGGACCTAACCCTAGACCTAAGCCCTAACCCAAATCCTAACCTAACCTATCCTCTCCTAAGCATAATGTTGTGCTGTGAATTCATTGGCGACTTTCATTTTCCGTCTCGACTTCATGGGGACCTAACCCTAACCCTTAATCCCAACCCTAACCCTAACACTAAACCTTGAATATGATTCTTCCATGTATTTTACCTGGAAAGATAGAATAGTCTGACTGAAAAGGTCATAGCCCTCCTAAGCAAAATGTTGCACTGTGAATTCATTGCAGACATCCATTTTCCGCTTCGACTTCATGGGGACCTAACCCTAACCCTAACGCTAACCCTATCCGTCCTAAGCATAATGTTGCGCTGTGCATTTATTGGCGACATTCATTTTCTTCCTCAACTTCATGGGGCCCAACCTAACCCTAACCCTAACCCCCTAAGCCCTAACCCTAACCCTCCTAAGCATAATGTTGCGCTGTGAATTCATTGGGATCATTCATTTTCTGATTCGACTTCATGGGGACCCTAACCCTAACCCTAATCCCAACCCTAACACTAACACTAAACCTCGAATGCGATTCTTCCATGTATTTTACCTGGAAAGATAGAATAGCCTGACTGAGAAGGTCATACCCCTCCTAAGCACAATGTTGCACTGTGAATTCATTGGAGACATCCATTTTCCGCTTCGACTTCATCCATGGGGACCTTCAACCCTAACCTAACCCTAACCCTAACCCTAATCCCAACCCTAACCCTAACACTAAACCTGAATGCGATTCTTCCATGTATTTTACCTGGAAAGATAGAATAGTCTGACTGAAAAGGTCATACCCCTCCTAAGCACAATGTTGCACTGTGAATTCATTGGAGACATCCATTTTCTCTGCTTTCGACTTCATGGGGACCCTTAACCCTAACTTTAATCCCAACCCTAACCCTAACCTAACCTCAATGCGATTCTTCCATGTATTTTACCTGAAAGATAGAATAGCCTGACTGAAAAAGGTCATACCCTCCTAAGCACAATGTTGCACTGTGAATTCATTGGAGACATTCATTTTCAGCCTCGACTTCATGGGAACCTAACCCTAACCCTAATCCCTAACCCTAACCCTAACACATAAACCTCGAATGCGATTCTTCCATGTATTTTACCTGGAAAGATAGAATAGCCTGACTGAAAAGGTCATACCCCTCCTAAGCACAATGTTGCACTGTGAATTCATTGGAGACATCCATTTTCCGCCTCGACTTCATGGGGACCTAACCCTAACCCTAACCCTAACCCTAACCCTAACCCTGAACCTCCCCCTAAGCATAATGTTGCGCTGCTGCATTCTTCCATGACATTCATTTTCCTGGCAAGTTCATAATAGCCTGACTCTAACCCTAGGCCCTAACACAACCTACCCTAACCCTAACCCTCCTAAGCATAATGTTGCGCTGTGAATTCATTGGCGACTTTCATTTTCCGCTTCGACTTCATGGGGACCTAACCCTACCCTAATCCCTAACCCTAACCCTAACCCTAACCCTAAGCATAATGTTGCGCTGTGAATGCGCTGATTCTTTTCATGTATTTTACCTGGAAAGATAGAATAGCCTGACCCAAGCCTAAGCCTCCCTATCCCTCCTAAGCACAATGTTGTGCTGTGAATTCATTGGAACATTCATTTTCCGCTTCGACTTCATGGGGACCTAACCCTAACCCTAATCCCAACCCTAACCCTAACACTAAACCTCGAATGCGATTCTTCCATGTATTTTACCTGGAAAGATAGAATAGCCTGACTGAAAAGGTCATACCCCTCCTAAGCACAATGTTGCACTGTGAATTCATTGCAGACATCCATTTTCCGCTTCGACTTCATGGGGACCTAACCCTAACCCTAACCCTAACCCTAACCCTAACCCTATCCCTCCTAAGCATAATGTTGCGCTGTGAATTCATTGGCGACATTCATTTTCCGCCTCGACTTCATGGGGACCTAACCCCTAACCCTAACCCAACAACCCCAACCCTAACCCTAACCCTATCCCTCCTAGCATAATGTTGTGCTGTCAATTCATTGCAGACATCCATTTTCTGCTTCGACTTCATGGGGACCTAACCCCTAACCCTACCCTAAACTCCTAACCCTAACCCTATCCCTCCTAAGCATAATGTTGTGCTGTGAATTCATTGGCGACGCTCATTTTCCGCCTCGACTTCATGGGGACCTAACCCTAACCCTAATCCCAACCCTAACCCTAACACTAAACCTTGAATACGATTCTTCCATGTATTTTACCTGGAAAGATAGAATAGCCTCGACTGAAAAGGTCATACCCCTCCTAAGCACAATGTTGCACTGTGAATTCATTGCAGACATCCATTTTCCGCTTCGACTTCATGGGGACCCTAACCCTAACCCTAACGCTAACCCTATCCCTCCTAAGCATAATGTTGCGCTGTGAATTCATTGGCGACATTCATTTTCTTCTCGACTTCATGGGGACCCTAACCCTAACCCTAACCCTAACCCTAACCTACTAACCTAACCCCCTCCTAAGCATCTAATGTTGCACTGTGAATTCATTGGAGACATCCATTTTCCGCCTCGACTTCATGGGGACCTAACCCTAACCCTAACCCTAACCCTAATCCCAACCCTAACCCTAACACTAAACCTGAATGCGATTCTTGCCATGTATTTTACCTGGAAAGATAGAATAGCCTGACTGAAAAGGTCATACCCTCCTAAGCACAATGTTGCACTGTGAATTCATTGGCTACTTCATTTTCCGCCTCGACTTCATGGGGACCTAACCCTAACCCTAACCTAATCCCAACCCTAACCCTAACACTAAACCTCGAATGCGATTCTTCCATGTATTTTACCTGGAAAGATAGAATAGTCTGACTGAAAAGGTCATACCCCTCCTAAGCACAATGTTGCACTGTGAATTCATTGCAGACATCCATTTTCCTTCGACTTCATGGGGACCTAACCCTAACCCTAACGCTAACCCTATCCCTCCTAAGCATAATGTTGCGCTGTGAATTCATTGGCGACATTCATTTTCTTCCCTCAACTTCATGGGGCCCAACCCTAACCCTACCCCCTAACCCTACCTAACCCTATCCCTCCTAAGCATAATGTTGCGCTGTGAATTCATTGGAGACATCCATTTTCCGCTTCGACTTCATGGGGACCTAACCCTAACCCTAACCCTAACCCTAATCCCAACCCTAACACTAACACTAAACCTCGAATGCGATTCTTCCATGTATTTTACCTGGAAAGATAGAATAGCCTGACTGAAAAGGTCATACCCCCTCCTAAGCACAATGTTGCACTGTGAATTCATTGACGATACTTCATTTTCCGCCTCGACTTCATGGGGACCTAACCCTAACCCTAACCCTAATCCCAACCCTAACCCTAACACTAAACCTCGAATGCGATTCTTCCATGTATTTTACCTGGAAAGATAGAATAGTCTGACTGAAAAGGTCATACCCCTCCTAAGCACAATGTTGCACTGTGAATTCATTGGAGACATCCATTTTCCGCTTCGACTTCATGGGGACCTAACCCTAACCCTAACCCTAACCCTAACCCTAACCCTATCCCTCCTAAGCATAATGTTGCGCTGTGAATTCATTGGCGACATTCATTTTCCGCCTCGACTTCATGGGGCCCAACCTAACCCTAACCTAATCCCAACCCTAACCCTAACACTAAACCTCGAATGCGATTCTTCCATGTATTTTACCTGGAAATATAGAATAGCCTGACTGAAAAGGTCATACCCCTCCTAAGCACAATGTTGCACTGTGAATTCATTGGATACATCCATTTTCCGCTTCGACTTCATGGGGACCTTACCCTAACCCTAACCCTAATCCCAACCCTAACCCTAACACTAAACGTTGAATGCGATTCTTCCATGTATTTTACCTGGAAAGATAGAATAGCCTGACTGAAAAGGTCATACCCCTCCTAAGCAAAATGTTGCGCTGTGAATTCATTGGCAGACTTTCATTTTCCGCTTCGACTTCTACCTGGGGACCTAACCCTAACTTTAATCCCAACCCTAACCCTAACACTAAACCTCGAATGTGATTCTTCCATGTATTTTACCTGGAAAGATAGAATAACCTGACTGAAAAGGTAATACCCCTCCTAAACAAAATGTTGCACTGTGAATTCATTGGAGACATCCATTTTCCTTCCAACTTCATGGGGACCTAACCCTAACCCTAACCCTAACCCTATCCCTCCTAAGCATAATGTTGCGCTGTGAATTCATTGGCGACTTCATTTTCCGCCTCGACTTCATGGGGACCTAACCCTAACCCTAATCCCAACCCTAACCCTAACACTGAACCTCGAATGCGATTCTTCCATGTATTTTACCTGGAAAGATAGAATAGCCTGACTGAAAAGGTCATACCCCTCCTAAACACAATGTTGCACTGTGAATTCATTGGAGACATCCATTTTCAGCTTCGACTTCATGGGGACCTAACCCTAACCCTAACCCAACCCTAACCTTAACCCTAAACCACAAATGCGATTCTTCCATGTATTTTACCTGGAAAGATAGAATAGCCTGACTGAAAAGGTCATACCCCTCCTAAGCACAATGTTGCACTGTGAATTCATTGAGGACGTTCATTTTCCACCTCGACTTCATGGGGACCTAACTCTAACCCTAATCCCAACCCTAACCCTAAACCACGAATGCGATTCTTCCATGTATTTTACCTGGAAAGATAGAATAGCCTGACTGAAAAGGTCATACCCCTACTAAACACAATGTTGCACTGTGAATTCATTGGAGACATCCATTTTCCGCTTCGACTTCATGGGGATCTAACCCTAACCCTAACCTTAACCCTAACCCTATCCCTCCTAAGCATAATGTTGCGCTGTGAATTCATTGGCGACGTTCATTTTCCGCCTCAACTTCATTGGGACCTAACCCTCACCCTAAGCCTAAGCCTAACCCTATCCCTCCTAAGCATAATGTTGTGCTGTGAATTCATTGGCGACGTTCATTTTCCGTCTCGACTTCATGGGGACCTAACCCTAACCCTAACCCTAATCCCAACCCTAACCCTAACACTAAACCTCGAATACGATTCTTCCATGTATTTTACCTGGAAAGATAGAATAGCCTGACTGAAAAGGTCATACCCCTCCTAAGCAAAATGTTGCACTGTGAATTCATTGCAGACATCCATTTTCCGCTTCGACTTCATGGGGACCTAACCCTATCTCTAACCCTAACCCTAACCCTATCCCTCCTAAGCATAATGTTGCGCTGTGCATTCATTGGCGACGTTCATTTTCCGCCTCGACTTCATGGGGACCTAAACCTACCCTAACCCTAACCCTAACCCAAATCCCAACCCTAACCCTAACCCTATCCCTCCTAAGCATAATGTTGTACTGTCAATTCATTGCAGACGTCCATTTTCATCTTTGACTTCATTGGGACCTAACCTCACCCTAAGCCTAACCCAAATCCTAACCCTAACCCTATCCCTCCTAAGCATAATGTTGTGCTGTGAATTCATTGGCGACGTTCATTTTCCGTCTCGACTTCATGGGGACCTAACCCTAACCCTAATCCCAACCCTAACCCTAACACTAAACCTTGAATATGATTCTTCCATGTATTTTACCTGGAAAGATAGAATAGTCTGACTGAAAAGGTCATAGCCCTCCTAAGCAAAATGTTGCACTGTGAATTCATTGCAGACATCCATTTTCCGCTTCGACTTCATGGGGACCTAACCCTAACCCTAACGCTAACCCTATCCGTCCTAAGCATAATGTTGCGCTGTGCATTTATTGGCGACATTCATTTTCTTCCTCAACTTCATGGGGCCCAACCCTAACCCTACCCCTAACCCCTACCCTAACCCTAACCCTCCTAAGCATAATGTTGCGCTGTGAATTCATTGGGATCATTCATTTTCTGATTCGACTTCATGGGGACCTAACCCTAACCCTAACCCTAATCCCAACCCTAACACTAACACTAAACCTCGAATGCGATTCTTTCATGTATTTTACCTGGAAATATAGAATAGCCTGACTGAGAAGGTCATACCCCTCCTAAGCACAATGTTGCACTGTGAATTCATTGGATACATCCATTTTCCGCTTCGACTTCATGGGGACCTAACCCTAACCCTAACCCTAATCCCAACCCTAACCCTAACACTAAACCTCGAATGCGATTCTTCCATGTATTTTACCTGGAAAGATAGAATAGTCTGACTGAAAAGGTCATACCCCTCCTAAGCACAATGTTGCACTGTGAATTCATTGGAGACATCCATTTTCTGCTTTGACTTCATGGGGACCTAACCCTAACCCTAACCCTAACCCTAACCCTATCCCTCCTAAGCATAATGTTGCGCTGTGAATTCATTGGCGACATTCATTTTCTGCCTCGACTTCATGGGGCCCACCCTAACCCTAACCCTAATCCCAACCCTAACCCTAACACTAAACGTTGAATGCGATTCTTCCATGTATTTTACCTGGAAAGATAGAATAGCCTGACTGAAAAGGTCATACCCCTCCTAAGCGCAATGTTGCGCTGTGAATTCATTGGCGACTTTCATTTTCCGCCTCGACTTCATGGGGACCTAACCCTAACTTTAATCCCAACCCTAACCCTAACACTAAACCACGAATGTGATTGTTCCATGTATTTTACCTGGAAAGATAGAATAGTCTGACTGAAAAGTTCATAGCCCTCCTAAGCAAAATGTTGCACTGTGAATTCATTGCAGACATCCATTTTCCGCTTCGACTTCATGGGGACCTAACCCTAACCCTAATCGCAACCCTAACCCTAACCCTATCCCTCCTAAGCATAATGTTGTGCTGTCAATTCATTGCAGACATCCATTTTCTGCTTCGACTTCATGGGGACCTAACCCTCACCCTAAGCCTAACCCTAACCCTATCCCTCCTAAGCATAATGTTGTGCTGTGAATTCATTGGCGACGTTCATTTTACGCCTCGACTTCATGGGGACCTAACCCTAACCCTAATCCCAACCCTAACCCTAACACTAAACCTCGAATGCGATTCTTCCATGTATTTTACCTGGAAAGATAGAATAGCCTGACTGAAAAGGTCATACCCCTCCTAAGCAAAATGTTGCACTGTGAATTCATTGCAGACATCCATTTCCCGTTTCGACTTCATGGGGACCTTACCCTAATCCTAACCCTAATCCCAACCCTAACCCTAATCCCAACCCTAACCCTAACACTAAACGTTGAATGCGATTCTTCCATGTATTTTACCTGGAAAGATAGAATAGCCTGACTGAAAAGGTCATACCCCTCCTAAGCGCAATGTTGCGCTGTGAATTCATTGGCGACTTTCATTTTCCGCCTCGACTTCATGGGGACCTAACCCTAACTTTAATCCCAACCCTAACCCTAACCCTAACACTGAACCTCGAATGCGATTCTTCCATGTATTTTACCTCGAAAGATAGAATAGCCTGACTGAAAAGGTCATACCCCTCCTAAACACAATGTTGCACTGTGAATTCATTGGATACATCCATTTTCCGCTTCGACTTCATGGGGACCTTACCCTAACCCTAACCCTAATCCCAACCCTAACCCTAATCCCAACCCTAACCCTAACACTAAACGTTGAATGCGATTCTTCCATGTATTTTACCTGGAAAGATAGAATAGCCTGACTGAAAAGGTCATACCCCTCCTAAGCGCAATGTTGCGCTGTGAATTCATTGGCGACTTTCATTTTCCGCCTCGACTTCATGGGGACCTAACCCTAACTTTAATCCCAACCCTAACCCTAACACTGAACCTCGAATGCGATTCTTCCATGTATTTTACCTGGAAAGATAGAATAGCCTGACTGAAAAGGTCATACCCCTCCTAAACACAATGTTGCACTGTGAATTCATTGGAGACATCCATTTTCCGCTTCGACTTCATGGGGATCTAACCCTAACCCTAACCTTAACCCTAACCCTATCCCTCCTAAGCATAATGTTGCACTGTGAATTCATTGGCGACGTTCATTTTCCGCCTCGACTTCATGGGGACCTAACCCTACCCTAATCCCAACCCTAACCCTAACCCTAACCCTATCCCTCCTAAGCATAATGTTGTGCTGTCAATTCATTGCAGTCATCCATTTTCTGCTTCGACTTCATGGGGACCTAACCCTCACCCTAACCCTAACCCTAATCCCAACCCTAACCCTAACAACCCTTGAATACGATCCTTCCATGTATTTTACCTGGAATTCATTGGCATCGTTCATTTTCCACCTCGACTTCATGGGGACCTAACCCTAACCCTAACCCCTAATCCCAACCCTAACCCTAACAATAAACCTCGAATTCGATTCTTCCATGTATTTTACCTGGAAAGATAGAATAGCCTGACTGAAAAGGTCATACCACTCCTAAGTACAATGTTGCACTGTGAATTCATTGGAGAAATCCATTTTCCGCTTCGACTTCATGGGGACCTAAGCCTAAGCCTAAGCCTAAGCCTAACCCTATCCCTCCTAAGCATAATGTTGTACTGTGAATTGATTGGCGAATGGGAGTGGAGGCAAATAAGAGAGAGGAAGAGGAGGAGGGGAGGAAGAGGAAGAGAAAGAGGGGAAAGGAGAAGGGGAGAATAGGAGTGGGAAGAAGGGGAGGTGAAGGAGGAGTGACACCCCCTCCCCCCAACCGCTTCCCTGCCAAGAGCTCCAAACTGCCCCCCAAAAAGGCTTTGAAAGGACCCCCTCGGCCTTCTCTGCCCCCCCCCAGTCTCTCCTCCGGGGGCAGCAGGGCTGAGCAGCCAGGAGGGGCAGCCTAGGGACCCTCCGCTCCTGCCTTTCGCCCTGGCTGTGGGGCTGAGGGGCCCGTCCACCCCCAGACCTTCCGCCTCTTGCGAAGTCATGGGGGAGTCGGGCACTTCTTCATCCCGCCAACCACAGGCGGCAACCCCAGAGGAGGCGAGGGAGCCTCGGGGGCAGAGAGAGAGGAGAGAAGCCACTCCGGCGGGAGAGACCTGCCTTGCATTGGGGTTCAGGTGGGGCGGATTCCTCCCCGTCCGACCTCCGCGGCTCCAGTCACCCGGGCAGCCCTGGAACCGGCCCGCCTGAGCGACAGGAGGACCCCCTAACCCCTCCCCCACCCCACGAGGCCTCCGTGCCCAGGCCTGCGAGGCTATCCAGACGATCCCCGGGCCCGGAAGCCGCTGCCCACCGCTTGGAAGGCCAGGGACAGGACGCGGCCGGCATACCTGCAGGAGCCTCCCCCTCCTCTCCGAGGGTCCCTCCCTGCCCGCCCCACCGAGCGGGGGCTGCCTCCAGGTCCCCTCCCTCCAGGACCGCCATCCGGGCAGATCGCCTGGCGCCCCTTTTCCAGAGCAGCCCCGCCGCTGAGGAAGAGGCTCCCCGGGGATTCAGCAGCCCTCCCGCCCCGCCCTATTATTTAGGGAATATTTGTGGCTTTCTGTTTGTGGCTTTTTGTGCTTTTTCCACATAGCAAAACATTTACTATGGGAACCATTATAAGACATGCTGGTGGCTATTGACTTGCATGGATTTTTTACAGTATGACCGTTATTCTCCTCATTGTACAACGGAGCCTCTTTGGAAGAGACTAAGATGGGGCGCCGTCATTATAACCGTTATTTTCCTCGTTCTACCACAGATTCAAAGGAACAAGGAGCGCTGTGATTGGATGAGACGCTCAAAAGAAAAGGCGCCTTTTACCCAGACAGGCGCTGAGAAAGAACGCGGGGGGGGCGGGCTGAGAGCTCCGTTTCCCCTCAGAGAGGAGCGGCGAGGGGTCTTGGTGGGGGTGAGGAGGGGGGCGAGGATTTCGGGGTCCCTGGAGGGGGGTGGCTGGTCTGGGCCAAGGAAGCGGGGCGGGCGAGGAGAAGGGGGAGAGCCGGGCTGTCTTTCGGGGAGGGCGGGAGGAGAGGGGCGCTTCGTGCTTGGGGAGGGAGCGGGAGAGCAGCGGGCAAAGCTCCCGAGAAAGGCGGCAGAGGAGCCGCAGGAGAAGCGAGCTGAAGGGGCCCAAGAACAGTTTAGTGGCCCTCAGCAGTGGGGAATCCACGAGGTCCTGCCTAAGCAGGGGTTGGACTAGAAGACCCCCAAGGTCCCTTCCAACTCTGTTATTCTGCCTACTCGCCTAGTCTCCCGCGGCGGCTTCGACGGCTCGGCTGGCAGCGCGGCTGGAGCGTCTCCGGTGCTAAGCAGGGATGCTGGGGGGTCTCAGCTGGAGGGGCGAGCGGGGCGGAGTTGCGGAGAAGCAGCCGGCCAGCAGGGTCGCCTTTTCCTGCCCCTCCTTCCCTTCCCCATCGGGCCGCCAGCATCCCAGCTCCTCCTCGCCCTCCGCTCTGCCCGACGGTCCCCGAAGTCTCCCGCTAGGACAGCCCCCACCGGCCCCCTCATTCAGCCGGAGCGCTGCCCGGCCCTCCTTCTCCCCAGGGGGACTCCTCCGTCTGCGGGAGCTTTGTCGGGAGCCTCCCGGTCTCGGCCTCTTCCCAGCCCCCCGAGAGACGCGGAGCCAGTTCCTCTCCCTCGGGAGCCTCCGGGCACCGGGGGAGCGTCTGAATGGGAGCCAGGGGGCCCGTGGGGGGCGTCTCGCTGCTCCTTTTCTCTCTCTCTCTGGGGCGTCTTTTCAGAAGCGAAGCCCGAGACAAGGACGGGTCTCCTCTCCCTCTGCGACAGAAGGGAAGCGAAGGCGGCGTTTCTGTGCCATCCGCTGTCCGAGAAGAGAAGGGAGGCGATCCTCGCGAACGAGGCGGTTGCACGAACTCCCTGGGTCGGCTGAATGGAGGGAAGGAGGGAAGAAGGAGAAGGAAGAAGAAGAAGAAGAAAAGAAGAAGAAGAAGAAGGAAGAAAAGAAGAAGAAAAGTGGAAGAAGAAAAGAAGTAGAAGGAGGAGGAAGAGGAAGAGAAAGAAAAGAAGGAGAAGAAAAGGAGAAGGAAGAAGAAGAAAAAGAAGAAAAGAACCAGTTGTTGAGAACTGTTGTGATATAACACAAATTCCATCCTGGAATTTGTTGAGTCTATGTGGCACCTTCTATCCCAATTCTCAGCCACCCTGGCCCTGCTGCGACCTCAGCCGAGCGATGGCTGGAGGGGTCCAAGAACTGGGAGGGAATTTGCAGCGCCAACGGAGATGTTCTGAGTCCCCTCTGCCCTCCAGCCCTTCCCTGGATCTGCTGGCCAGTCTGACTTCCACAGAGAGGAGGGTGGCCAGTCTTTTGGCCTCCAGGAGGCATCCAGAGGAGGGGGGGGGGGGCAGTGAGAGACCTGCCATCCTGCAGGCACTTCTGGCCGTAAAAGCAGGGCGAAGACCCCGTTGGAGAAGGAGCAGGTGAGGGGTTTGAGAGGGAGGCTCCTTCCCTCCATGAAGGCTCAGATACAACCGCCCCCCTATTTCCTGGGCTGCTCCCTCACCAGCTCCCAGGAAGGTCAAGAATGACCCCCCCCCAGGATTTCAGAAGTTCCAAAGACTCTCTGCCTGCCCAGAATCCCCCTGTCCAAGTGGATCAGCCCGAAGAAGCAGCAAAAGGTCTCAGCTAATAAAAAATATACCCCGTTGCCATGATGATGTTTCCGGGCCTCCATCTTGACTGTATTAGAATAAAATACAGAATTAGAATAGAATATAGAATTGAATAGAATAAAATAGAAGAGAATATAGAATAGAACAGAATAGAGTAAGAACAAAATAGAATAAGAATGGAATATAGAATATAGAATAGAATAAACTTGATCGTCACTTTATAGACTAATCAACATAGATTAAAATGAAATTTCACTGCACAGAGCTCTCAAAGGTTGTTAAGTGAATTACCACTGTCATTAAGCAAATCACACAGTTATTAAGTGAATCAGGCTATGGTTGAGCAACTCTGGCTTCCCCAATGCCTGAAATTGGCAAAAAAACCCCACATTGGGATCAGGTGACCCCAGGGATGTTGCGACGGTTGTAAGTGCGAGTACAGGTTGTAAGTCACTTTGTCTGAGGCCGTTGTAACTTTGAAGCATTATTAAAGATACGGCCATAAGTCCAGGACTGCCTGTAACGGACCTGGGTGGGGAAGATGAAACCCTTTAAGCCTCCTGCCTTTGTCCAAGTTCTGCCTGTAAGGAGCTCATGGATTTGCTCCATTTGTATCTGATTCACAGCAGCCTGAAAAGCATAAATACGATTCCAGCCTTTACGCCATCGAGTCCAAGGTTAACCCAGTTCCAAACCAGGGTGCCAAACTAAGGCAGCTTTCAAGGTCTCCGGTTTAGCTTTAATAGTTACGCTTTATATGGTGTTTCATTTGAGTTTCTGCAGGAAATTAGACAAAACTTATATAAAATGCTTTCATCTGTTGCATTTGCTGCTTAAACTTAAAAAATACCCCATATCTATCCAGCTTTCTTCTCATTTATTAAAGTAGGTAATGCTAAAGTTCCCCACAACTGAGGGTGCAGCCCCACTCAGAGAGACCCTCTCTGGGGGAGACGAGTCAGTTTTATCAATGGAGACTTTGTGGAAAGAGTTCATAGTCTTAAATTTCTAGGAACTCATATTTCCGACAACCTTACTTGGTCGGTTCACACTATGGCCACTGCCAAGAAGGCCCAACAGCGCCTGCACTTTCTGAGGCTGCTGAAAAAGAGTGGTCTGGGTGAGAGGTTGCCGGTTACTTTTTACCGTTCTACCATCGAGAGCATTCTGGCATACTGTGTAACGGTGTGGTGTGCTGGATGCTCTGCAGTGGATGAGAAGATGCTCCAGAGAGTTATAAATAGCACAAAAAATCATTGGTTGCTCTCTTTCTTCTTTGGAAAAGATTGCGAAGACCAGACTCCTCTCTAGAGCACTAAAATTCTCCACAGACGTTCTCATCCTGGACATTCATATTTCGAACTGTTACCATCAGGGAGGCATTATAGGTGTCTTAAAATGAGGACTAATAGATTGAGAAACAGTTTCTTTTTCAAGGCAGTAATTGTCCTGATTCAAACAGTCCGTTTGTGGTTTCGTATTATTATTATTATTATTATTATTATTATTATTATTATTATTATTATTATTATTATTATTATTATTATTATTATTATTATTATTATTATTCTCTGTAGTATGATTGGGTTGTAGTGTTTGGGGCACTGTGCTGGAGTAGCTTTCAAATTTCATTGTATTCGTGGAATGCAATGACAATAAAGGTATTCTATTTAGAGGATTAATAAGGCCTCTTTGAATACTACATCAGGAAAAAAATGCAAAATCCATCGTAGGCGAGATGAATGTAGGCGAAAATTCAATGAAATTTGGGTGGATTTTATAGTTTATTTCATTAGCAATAGACCACGATATGGGAGTATTTTAGGTATGTGGTAAATATGTGTGCAGTCCCCACCTCTTTACTTATCTTTTACTACATCTGGACTGCCCAGCCATCGTGGGTGGGTGTTATTTGTATGCTTATATACCAGGATGGTTTATATTGTTTGTTAAGCATTGTTCAATTTTTTTTAAATGGATGATTCATTTCATAATTAGTCCAGTCTCCAAGTTGGAGCCGGTGAACTTTGGTGCCTCTTAATGTGGTAAATGGACTTGCCACGAGTAAGAGTTTCTCCCCTCTAATTCTGTCCTGGGAGAAAATGGCTGTAATGGAAATCAAGGTATTCCATTATTTAAGGTATAAATAACTTTATTGAGAGGACTAAAATATCACAAAACAGTTAGGAGGCTGTTCAATCCTCCCACCTGCCAGGCTCTCAAAAGGAGGGTTGAAAAGGGGAAAGACAAATGATGCCAGCAGAGGCTGCAGCTAGATTTTTTCCCTATGAAATGCTGGTTTCAGGACAGAGAGACGGAGGAAGATGGAAACTTCCCTTTTTTATTCCGTAGTCTGCACTTCCAGGCGAGGGTGAAGAGTTGAGATGCCAGAAATACCAGTTGGCACCCAATATTTGGAAATAAAGACCCAACGCTTCTCTCAAACCCACCTGAGATATAAAGCTCTCATCAAAATCAATGTCTTTAATTGGGGTCAGATAGTTTCTCTTTCTAAAGAAGGGTCTTTTTCCCCCAGTGGTCCCAGAAGAGCAACCAGGCCTGGCAGCCATCTACCTGCCAGGCTCTGCCTGCCGCCTCAGCCATCCGCCAGCAACCGTCCCCCACAGGTAAGCCAGCGGAACACGGCGGGGGGAGTCACAGTTTTTTTACTACCGGTTCTGTGGGTGTGGCTAGGTGGTCGTGTGACCGGGTAGGTGTGGCTAGGGGGGGGTCATGTGACCGGGTGGGCGTGGCTAAGTGCAAAGTCATAAGCGCGATGACCAGTCATAATTCACTTTTTTCAGCCCTCTCAATAGTCCCCTTGTGTCGTGTAGGGCGATGAAGTAGGGTTGCGTCCAGCCAGATGTCCTGAAACACCCCAAAACAACAGCTGAACTTTCTTTGGGAAGAGAAAAAATACCTGAATTTCAACTATTTTAAAATAATCCAGGCAACCCACTCTGGTTATCTACAATGGAGGCAGTTACACATCCAAACGTTTTAGTCCATGATAGCATTGTAAGATACAAAGACTTATTACATGAAACCAGAGAGTTACAGGGTAGGAATCAAATACAAATCCAAGGAAAGGAAATAGCATGGTGGCCCTATGCACAAATACAAAGACATTATAAAAAAGATAAAGAACAATTTGGCTTTAATATGACTCAGCAAGAATTAGATAAGATTTGGCATGGAGAGGAAAGGAAAATGATTAGTAAAATATACAAGTATCTTTTGGACTATAAATTAAAAGAAGAAACAGTCAAGGAATGTATGATAATTTGGGCTAAAAATGTGGGCCACAGTATTGAATTAGACAAGTGGGAACATATTTAGCAAATAAATTACAGATTAACCATGTCAGTCTCGTACAAAGAGAATTTGTATAAAATGGTTTACCGTTGGCATCTGCCACCTGCGAGACTGGCTAAGATGTTCCCGAATCTCCCGGCAAATTGTTGGAAGTGTAACTGCATCCAGGGAACATACTTTCACATGTGGTGGATGTGCCCATGTGCTCAGAAGTTTTGGAGAAACATTAGAAATTGGATACTAAACATAACTAAACAAGATGTAAAACTTGAACCCGAAACCTTCCTGCTAGGCATGATAGATTCAAAAATGGAAAAAAAAACACCAATATTTAATCTTGCACATTATAACGGAAGCCGGAATAAGCTATGCACAAAATTGGAAATTGTCTACTACTCTCTCAGAGGAGATGGTCATCAAAAATATTCACGAGTGCGCAGAGATGGCTAGCCTAACTAATTACTAAAAAATAACCAAGATAGTGATTACTATAAAACATGGAATTCTTGGTATAAGAAAAGAAATATACTTGGTATAGATACTTGGTATAAGGTTAAAGAAAAGGCAATACTTGTCAACTGGATAAGTTATGAAATTATGGAAGACGTGCGTATAATCATAAAGTATTTTGTGAAATTAAAGCATTAAAAGAACGAAGAAGGTACTGTAACACATAATCACGTCAATGTTAGGGGGATAAAAAAATGTGTAACCATTGTTCAACTTTTGCTGCAAAATGTATATATGTATATGTTATGTCTCACCTGTGCCCACGAGGTGAGAGTCCAAGTTTCCAAAGGAATATAAACAAGCAGACAAGACCAGTAACGACAGGGTTAAATTCCTTTGGCTGGAGAAGTCCTTGGCAGTCTCCCACAAGCTGCCTGCCAAGTCCGATAATAAAGCCAGAACATAAATCACAGGCAAACGCCACACACAGAATTTGTCGAAGCTTCTATCCCAAATTAACAAATTGTCCCGAATGAGAATCCAGAGCTCACACGCCCCTTTTATTCCCGAGGGGCGTGTCAGTCTCTAATCTCAGTCCCTGATTTGTCCTTTCCTTCTGCGTTGCATCTCACGCCTATGCCTGCGTCTTTGCCTTGCATCAAACCAACATTCCTCAGTTTGATCCTCAGCCAGAGGCTCCGCTACGCGCTCTCCTGATTATCTGCCGACACCTGAGGTACAACCAGGGAGGAAGGTCCTGGGGAGGAAGGCAATTCCAAATCCTCCAGCAAAGCAGGCTCAAACCTCAGAGCCAAATCCTCCTCTTCCTCATGGCTCACGTCTGTGTCCTCCAGCAAAGCAGGCTCAAACCTCAAGGCCAAATCCTCCTCTTCCTTATTGCTCAAGTCTGTGTCTTCTAACAGAGCAGGCTCAAACCTCCGAGTCACAACACTATCTCTCACCGCAGGGCCCTTCCCCGAGTCTGACGATCCGGATGCAGTTTCAATGGAAACTGTTCATGGAATCTCCGGATAAGGTCTGGGGCGTGAACCGTGGAAGCATCCACCCAGGAAAGAGCCTCCGGTTCATCCCCTAGCCTCTCGACGAAATATTGAAATCGTCCTTTCAGCCAGCGAGAATCCCGAATGCTGACCACCGTGTCGTCAGCAGCGGGATCATCGCCGGTACAGATGGAGAAACCATACCAGTGGGGGAATGGAGAGCACACGATGGGGCATCAGGAACCAGAAGGGAACAGTGGAAGACAGGATGAATGCGCATGGAGCGCGCTAGGGTGAGCCGATAAGCAACGGGATTGATGACCGCCTCGGAAGGGACCAATGGTCGGAAGGGACCGACCCCATCGGAAGGGACCAAAGAAGCGATGGTCCAACTTCTTGACCGGACGGTCGACCGTAGATGCTTCGTGGATAACCACACCCTGTCTCCCACAGCCAACGGAGGCGTCGCCCGGCGCGACGATCCGCGAACCTTTTGTAGTCCGCCTTAGCCCGTTCCAATTGCTGTGAAACCAATTGGGGAACCGAATGCAGTTCCGACAAAAAGTCCTGCGTCTCGGGAACCGGGAATCCAAGATCGACAATGGGAAAAACCTCGGATGGAAACCCACATTTGCGTAAAAGGTGTCATGTGAGTGGAGGTGTGCTGAGAGTTATTGAAGGCAAACTCCGCCAAAGGGAGGTAAGTCACCCAATTGTTCTGTCGGTGGTTAACAAAACATCGTAAATATTGGACGAGGATGCCAACCACCTTCTCCGTCCCACCACCTCTCGGGGCCCCCACTGGAACGGGACCTTCTTTCTAAGGAGCTGAGTGATGGGATCTGTCAGCTTGGCAAAACCCGGGATGAAGGTCTGATAATAATTAGCGAACCCCAAGAGACGTTGAACGTCTTTCACTCGCCGAGGGGGTTCCCAACTACACAAAGCCTTCACCTTACGTGGGTCCATGGCAATGCCTTCGGGAGAGATGATGTGCCCCAAGAACTCTATGAAAGTCTGGAAAAAGAGGCATTTCTCCAGCTTCGCATAGAGTTGATGCTCCCGAAGATGCTGCAATACCTGACGAACTTGTTGAATATGGTTGTCCCTGGACCTGGAATAAATCAAAATGTCACCCAGGTACACCACCACGAACCGATCGAGCATGTCCCGGAACACGTCGTTCATCAGGTGCTGGAAAACCGTGGGGGCGTTGGTCAACCCGAACGGCATCACGGTGTATTCAAAATGGCCGTATCGGGTGCCAAACACCGTCTTCCATTCGTCCCCCTCTCGCATCCGCACCAGGTTGTAGGCCCCTCGAAGATCGAGCTTGGTGAAGACAGTAGCCTCCCGTAACCGTTCCATCAACTCTGGAATGAGCGGCAAGGGATAACTATTCCGCACCGTAATGGCGTTCAACAGGTGGTAGTTGCAACACAAGCGCAATTCCCCCGTCTTCTTTTTAACGAAAAGAACGGGAGCAGAAAGAGGAGACAATGACGGCCGGATAAACCCCTGGGCCAAATTCTTTTCCAAGAAATCACGAAGGGCGGCCAATTTGGGTTCAGACATAGAATACAGGCGTCCCTTGGGTAGTGGGCCATCGGGCAGAAGGTCCACGGGACAGTCATAGGGTCGATGCGGGGGTAACCGATCCGCCTCCTTCTCACTAAATACATCGGAGAAATCGGAGAGTTCAGGAGGTACGGAGACGGCAGGGGCGGCGATGTCCTGGCCAGCACAGGTGTGTCGTAAATGGTCCACGCACTGGAGACTCGGGAACGAAATGGCATTCTGCGCCCAAGCCACCAGAGGATCGTGTAACTGTAGCCAGGCCATACCAAGGACCAAGGGGAGATGAAGGTCCGCAGTGATGTAAAAACTAATAGCCTCCTCATGGTCCCCAATAACCAGGCGCAACGGCTGGGTAGTGAAACGAATGGGCCCAGCACGAAGCTCCCGCCCATCAATCGTTTCCACCTTGATTGGAGGCCCCACCGCAACCAAAGGGCCGTCAAAATGAGCTGCAAAGGCCTGGTCCATAAAACTGGTCATAGCCCCCGAGTCCACCAACGCAACTGCAGGAATCCCCTCCGACCGGGACGACAAGAAGACCCGAGTGTCAAGAAGTAAATGTCCAGAGGGGACTTCCGGTTTGTCGGCTTCGCGAGCGGCAGTGAGATTTGCGGCTGCGCGATCCCTGCCGCGCTAGCCGCTTGGGGCTCCGACCCAGACGGGTACGGAGCTAGGCCACCCTGCAGGGGCAGCTGAAGGTAGGGGGATCCGGAGAGGGGTTTGGGGTGTTGCAGACCCCTCCCCGGCCGGTAGAACCCCTTTTCCCAGGACGGTGCAGCGGCGGTCTGTAATGGCCGCCACAAAGAAGCTGGCAGCCGGGTAAGAATGCGCAGGAGGAAGTGGAGAAAGTGCTTGAGAGGAGAAAGTTTTTCTTGGCTCCTAGGACTCTAAGACATATTTAATAAAATTCCTGAAAAGTATGACTTTCTGAATAATACCTGCCAGAAGAGGAAAAAGCGGCTGTTTGATGGTGCTGAAAGGATAGCTTTCCCTCTTTTCCTACGGAATAAATAACTGGATATTAAGAAACCTATTTTTTTTAGGTGAAAATTGGTTTTAAGCGATGAGTGGGAAGAGAGAGGATTAAAAGAAAATATTTGTATGCTAAGACTTTGTTGGAGCAGATGCCTTAAGGATTTGAAGACTAGAATATATTGCAATAAGATTTTAAACAGATTTGGACTTTCTTTCTCGTTGATTGATATTACCCCAGAAGGAGAAAGTGAGAACTCTGCCTTGGTTTGGACTGACTGATAACTTTGGGACTGTTTTATTTTTTTTATTTTCTTTTGAATATTCTGGTTGTTGTAAGAAGAAAGAAGGGGAAAAGAAAAGATTTATAATGGCTCTTTCTGTTGAGGAACTAAGAAAAGAATATGAACAAGCAAAAAAAATGGTAAAGATCACCATGGTAAAGAAGCTTTCCTTTTTTAGAAATGGCGCTTACTAACTATCAACAAACATTACAACAGATGAAGACAGCAGAGGAACAAGAAAGAAAGGAAGGAGCCATTTTTAATGAATCTCAGAATTTGATCAAGAAAGAAGGAAGAGAGAAAAGAAGAAAACTAAAGGACTTAAGATCTAAAAAAAACATTTAAGAAAGGGAAAAATAAGGTGCAAAACCAATATGATGATAGTAAACAAAAGGGAAAAGGAATACGACAGAGAAGGGAAGCCGGTAAGGCAGAGGCTAGAAGAAGGGGGGTAGGAAGGTTTGGTGGGAGAAGAAAGAAAGGGAAAAGGTGGAAAAAGCTACAATGTTTTGAAATTAAATGAAAAAAAGGAATTTTTATGGATAATGGATAAAGTATAATTTTTTTTAAAAAGATTTTGCAAGGTACATAAGATGAGATGGTAGTATTGTAATGGTTTAAGAGTTGATAAGAGATTAAAATGTTAAAATGTTTAAAAATGATTGGCTTTAAAATTTAATAATAGGGGAGGTTTAGAATACTGTTTTAATTAAAGAGTTTAATAAGATTACGGTATTGATGTTATTATAAAATTTTTATTATAGTATCTTTTTTAATATTTGGATTTATTGTCTAATTATGTACTTAATTATTTTGGATGTATTAGTTAGATAGAATGTACCAAGCAAAATCGGATTGGGTATTGGATATTATTTTAAAGATTAATTTGATTAACTTAGGGGGAGATAGAAAGGCATCATACTCTGATTAATGATTTCAGGAGAAACTTATTTTCTTCTTTTTATAAGGAATGAGACAAAGGGATGATAAAAATGGACAAAAGATACAAATATAATGATTCAAACTAAGATGATTAATTAAGATAGAATTAAGAAGGGTGAAATATGTGGAGAAGTTAATATAGAAGGCTTAGAATGGTAAATAAAATAAGTAATGATATGTAAGATGAGCATGAATATAATTGAAGTCCATGAAGAGAGAGACACCTGGGTCCAAGTTACTTTCCAAAAGATTTTTTTTATGTTTTGTGTGTTGTGTGTATATGTTTTTTTGGGGGAGAATTAGTAAAAACTTGTAGAAATATAGAATGAGAATAATGGTAACTAAGTCAGAAAGAAATAGATGAAATAATAATAATGATATTGAATAAGAGTAAAGAGAAGTAAAGAGAAATTGAATAAGAGGTGTTATATAAGAGGTGTTATATAAGAGGTGTTATATAAGAGGTGTTATATAAGAGTATGTTATATGGAAATGGTTTAAAACAGAATCATAATTTATCTGACTTGTTAAATTTACAATGAAAAAAAGGTTTAAACATGTAATGAATAATGATAATTTGTGTGTTTTAAAAATTAATAAAACTTGTTTTAATAAAAAAAAAAGAAGTAAATGTCCAGAGTCCACCTCTGCTACTTCGGGCGGTTGGTTGATACGTGCCCGACCTAGGGTTTCCCGAGGCCGGGCCTGCCCCATTTCCCGACTGATCAAATCTAGATTCGGGCACTGGCTTGCGTGCCCCCGTCGCTTAACAGAACAGGAAGCCTCATGCTAACCCTAACCTTC